>NW_018128182.1:168229-172685 GCF_001952655.1 Monopterus albus | reverse complement strand
TTAATTCCCTTTCTTCCGGTTCTTATATACCAGGAACTCAGAGAGACGAGACGGTCCAGGTATCTTAAAAATCATGCTGGTTTATTCAAGGATCACAGGTAAAATTAACATTACACGCTCAGGTATCCTTCACCTCCAAACTGCACACAGGCAGATGAACGATGAAAAGACCCCAAACCCAACAGGCCTGTACATTATATCTGGTTTGGGCTAACCCCATTCTACACAGGCACATCAACCCGTGGCGTCACCTGATATGCCAGCTTTACAGCTGACCGTAGCAGTAGTCAAAACATGGAGAAAATCAATGTGTGTGAGTGTTGATTAAGTGGTGTGTATCTAAGAACATACAGGACATTCAGGGACATGTCCGGACATTAAGCCTAGGAAGATATTATGATTAAGATTACGGCTAAACATATCATAATAATAACAATAATCATTCAGACTGCTGACAATCAAACTTTTTCTATCTAGTTATCCTTACCCATGTACACCCTGCTAAAATCTCATGACAATGACTAAGCGTTTAAACAGTCTAACTAGACATCCTGTCTCCACTAAACATTTCTAATACAACAAGTACCTAACCAATACCTATCTGACTAAAAAATACCTAACATCATTTAATATTATTATTATGACGTGTATAACTGTAGCCTTAGCCAATAATATGTTCCTATGTTTAAGTCACAACATGTTACTAGAAGTCAGTGAGAATGTTTTTAGCTACACACCACTTAATCAACAGACACACACACACACACACATTGACTTGCTTCATGTTTTGACTACTGCTATGGCCAGCTGCAAAGCTGGTAACAGAGACGTCTTGGTTGACGTTTCTGTGTAGTATGGGGCTAGCCCAACCGAGGGGATATAATGTATAGGCCTGGTGGGTTCAGGGTTTTTTCATCTTACATATGCCTGCGAGCAGTTTGGAGGTGCAAGATGCCTGAGCGTGTAATATTAATTTTTACCTGTGTTCATGGAATAAATCAGCACTGTTTTGTAGTTACTTGGACTGCCTCGTCTCTCAGAGTCAGTATGGTAAAAAGTACCGGGTACAACACTGAAAACCTGATTTTTCCGCTAGGTGCATCTCTAGACATAACTAAAACCAGCCCCAGCTCCACCTGCTCACAATGTATTCCTTCTTCTAATAATGCTTTAAGCCTCTCCTCCACAATTTTTTTATCCACATGAAATCAAAAGCCTGAAAAAAGTTCTTACTGGTTTTGTTGGGGTCTGTGGAATAGATCAGTGTGGGAGTGTTGTTAAGCATTGCAGTGACCTCTGTAATGCATTCTGATGACGCCATTCCTCAACAGAGTGGGCAAGTAATTGTGTATGCAAGTGAAGCACACTAAAGCCTGGTTAGCAATGTTACTACCATCACTAGTTTGGTTATGTCTACCATTGCCCTTGATTGAGTTTTCCAGAAGTTCAGTTTTCAGTGAAACACAGTTAGCGTGTTGATGAAAGGCTGATATGCTTAGACAAAGCTATATTTTTAAAAATACTGTACTTATGGACAAGGCCTAAAATTTATTAATGTTATGTTTACATCTTGTTCTGCTGTCACCAAACATATATATAAATACCTAGTTATTGCTGCTTTTCATTGTTTGTTATAAAAACAAACCATTCTTCTTTTAGAATTTGTGAATTAATTTCACAAATTTTAGAATTGGAATAACTTTTAGAATTTGTGAATGAACGACTTACAGGGTGCTACTGCACTTTGAAAATGGCCTGTCTTCAGAGCATTTAATGGTGTAATGATGGCCATGGGTTGATGGTGTTGATGTACTAAGCTCATTATGCTGCTTAGATGGAGGTAGAGCATTGAAAGTGACATCCATTGATTTGCAGATCCATTGCCTTCTGACATACTGCTGAGTAACTCTAATATATAGTCAGCTGAATCAAGAGAGAATCATAGCCTGATGACATTTGGCAAAATGGCATACTAATTATAGTCATTTTCATTTTGGGCAGAAACACTTGAGCTTAGTCATGTGCAAAGCATTGATACCTTTCAAATCACGAACCAATGCTCCCACAACGTGTAGCCCTGCCAAATCTCTGCTGCGGATTGGCTGAGCCTGTGGTGAGCAGTAACACTTAGAGGGTTAGGCAGTTATCACTCAGGGCTGAATCGGCAGTCCAGTGACACATAACAGTCTAGGGGCAGCCATGGGACAGCATCCTGGCTGGGAATATTTACAGTGTTTAAAATTAAACATTTTGAGATGATGGCTTTGGCATGGCTTCACAACAGAACAGCTCTCTCTCACACACAAATGAAATGAATGGTAAACTGGCTGACAGTTATTTCCCCTGTGTAGAGCTGCATGTACAGTTTCATTTTAAATATGGAATAAAATAATTAAGTCACCAAAGTTTCTAATGGCAGCACGGTGGTGCAGTGGTTAGCACCGTTGCCTCACAGCAAGAAGGTTCCAGGTTTGGGCCCCACCCGGGTCCTTTCTGTTTGCATGTTCTCCCCGTGCTTGCGTGGGTTCTCTCCAGGTACTCCCACAGTCCAAAGACATGCAGCTTAGGTTGATTGGTGTCTCTAAATTGCCCATAGGAGTGCATGCGTGTGTGTGTGTGTGTGTGTGTGGTTGTTTGTCTATGTGTTAGCCCTGCGATGGATTGGCGACCTGTCCATGGTGTACCCCGCCTTCGCCCGATTGCCGGCTGGAATTGGCTCCGTGACCCCGCTCAGGGACTAAGCGGTAGAAAATGAATGAATGAGTTTCTAATATAAATGACTGAGTATCCAGTTGGGTTTCACAGTTCATTATTTTCACACAACAGAGTCAACCTATGATAGATTAGCTAATGTTGATTTCTGAAAATGAATCTCTCAGTACTTGCTTGACCACACACACACACACACACACACACACACACACACACTGCATATACACACAATACTACAAGCTGTAATATTTGTCCAGAGTCTGTGGTAGTGCCTAGAATATGAAAAGACCTCTTAACAAAATTTACGGTCAAACATTGGGAGATTGCATGTGTGTTTGTGTCAGGTCCGTTTGCCGTGACCTGCCTCACTTCCCTCTTTTTCTCCCCCCTCTCTCATCCCTTGGTGCTCAGCAACACTGCTGAGGTGCCTCACCTGATAATTGACTTCCGGGCGCAACACAGCTGACGCTCATTCCACTAATCACTTCCCTTTCTTATTTAAACCCCTGGCAGACGCTCCATCGCTCCCAGAGCATTAATGTATTTTGATCTTGTATACGCGATGCCAACGCTGGCAGTTGCTGTGCGGTTGTTTTCGTATGTATATTGGTTCACCTGGCTTCAACGCTGACAGTTTCTGTGTGGTTGATCCTTTTTTTCTACACCTCCGGCGATTCTCATCTGCCCGTCTTCCTGGTTCAAGCATCCCTCCTGGGTTCCTCCTGGTCTCCTCAGTCATCACTGCCCTACTTTGGTTAATGGACTATACATATACTCAGTACTTTGTTTTCTTTCCTCCAATAAACGACCTTTTTTTTTTTACTAGCACCTGGGTCTGCATCCTGAGTCCTACCTCTTGTTCTCCCTCACCCCCTGGTGAGGGGACTCAACCATAACAGTTTGTTTGTCATTGCTTTACAACTACAGTAAATAATCAGGAAGAATACTGTGATTATCCTTGAAGATATATAATGCTGTAAAATAAAAGTAAAGATAGAAATGACAAAAATTTAAGACTCCAATGCACACTAGTGATGTCTAGATGTATAATTTAGAATTGCACCATTATGTGTGTAAATTAATAAACTAGATCCTATATTTAGACATCCCTAGTGTGCATTGGAATCTTATATTTTTGTGACATTTGAAACTCCTGTTTCCCTTCTGCACCCATTTAGATGGATGACGGGTCTACATTGTCTCTGGCTATGCACAGGATTATTCTCTTAACTCCTGAAGAAAGAAATTATTAGATGTAAAGGATGGATATTAACATGTTTGAAAATTAGCCAAAATAAATACACATGGACAAACTTATGTTATCAGAGGAGCAAGAGAGTCATTGTAACGGATGATGGCTGTCGGCAGGAAAGACATCCTGTAGTGCTCTTTGTCACAGTCTCTGACTGGAAGTGCTCTACTGATTGACCAGGAGGATGTGGAGGAGATGAGAGTTGTTCTCCATGTTTAACAGTTTTAAACATCGTCCTCTCCAAGAAGACATCCCCAGCACAGAGCCAGCCCTCCTGATTAGTTTGTTCAGTTTGCTGGTGTCACTGGCTCTGATGCCGCATTTTAGCTAGTCCTAGTCCTCCAAAACTACACAACCATCTCCTGTGTTGCTTAGCACCCATTGAGGCACACATCCCTGCAGTTGTACAAACTGTGGTCTGTCTGTCGGTTAGGTAGTCAGTAACCAAGAGGCTATGGGGGCATCTGCATTTTCTGGTGCTTCTCTTTCAGC
>NW_018128182.1:156763-168213 GCF_001952655.1 Monopterus albus | reverse complement strand
ATTATAGACACTGTGGTGGGGTTAAGTACAGTGTAAGCCGGCATTCAGACTGAGTTTAAAGGTGTAAAGAAAAAAAAACACGCAGCCCTCTTCATTCATTTTTATGGGAAACTGCATTCACTGCAGCAAAACAATGCAGTCCATGTGGTGAAAAAGGTGCATGAGGTTCAACTTTTTCTGAGGCGCACAGTGACATCATCTGGTAAGCTGCTGCACTGTCCAACAAGAGCACTCAGACAGCGCATGTACCTCTGCCCATGCAAAAGGGTCCATATGAAAAATAACATTCAGAACAACAAAAAATGTATCCTACAATCCTTGATTTGGATCGGACATGGACCACTTACCTGAACACTTCAAGGTTCTTTCTTCATTATAGGCCAAGTTAAGACACAAACGATGTGTTAAATTGGGTTTTCCATGTTTAAATGGCCATGAGATCTAGAATTCGGATCAGATCCGAATGAAATTAGGTTTCGTAGATTTTGTCCATAGTCATGGACAAAAACATTGGCACCCCTGCATTTCTTTCAGAAAACACACCACTTCTCCCAGAAAATTGTTGCAATTACACATTCTTTGGTATTTTCTCCTTTTTATTTCTTTTGTTTGCATTGGAACAACATAAAAAAAACAGAGAAAAAGCCAAGTCTTATACATTCCACACAAAACAAAAAATGGACTGGACAGAATTATTGACACCTTCAACTTAATATTTGATAGCATACCATTTGGACAAAATAACTGAAATCAATCACTTCCTGTAACCATCAGTGAATTTCTTCCACCTCTCTACTGGAGTTTTTGGCCCACTCTTCTTTTGCCAACTGCTCCAGGTCTCTCAGATTTGAAGGGTTCCTTCTCCCAGCTGCTGTTTTGCGATCTCTCCACAGGTGGTCTATGGGATTTAGATGTGGACTCATTGCCGGCCACTTCAGAACTCTCCAGCACATTGTCTGAAAACATTTTTGGTGCTTTTTGAAGTCTGCTTTGTGTCATTGTCTTGCTGTAAGACCCATGACCTCTGAGAGAGACCCAACTTTCTGACACTGGGCCCTACATTGCACCCCAGAATTCACTGACAGTCTTCAGATTTCATAATGCCATCCACAGTCAACACATCCAGTACCTGAAGCAGCAAATCAACCCCAAACATCAATGAACCTCCACCATGTTTGACTGTAGAGGCTGTATTCTTTTCTTTGAAGGCCTCATTTTGTTTTCTAAAATGCCCAAAAAGCTCTATTTTAATCTCCTCTGTCCACAGCATATTCCCCCAGAAGGGCCGTGGCTTCCTCAGGTAAGTTTTGGCAAACTCCAGTCTGGCTTTTTTATGCTCCTCTGTTAGCAGTGGGGTCCCCTGGGTCTCCTACCATAGTGACCCTTGTCATTCAGATGGTGATGGATAGTGCAAGCTGGCACTGTTGCACCCTACGCCTGCAGGTCAGCTTGAATTTGTCTGGAAGTTGATCAAGGTTCTTTATCCACATCTATGCATTTGCTTAGATTTAAGAAACCCACATTACTCCATCAAATCAACAATCAAACTATTCAAGTAAGTAAAGAAAAATATCAAAAACAAGTTATGATAACTTTATTCAAAACTTGTTTTGTCACAGTCAAGGGGGGCAGAACTATGGCGCAACCAACAAGTGTGACAGAAGTAGCATTTTACAAAAACAACAATGAGGTGATGCTGCCTGTCCTTGAACACACCAAGTACGTAGATCCCTCCTCACCCATAGACACCATCTCAAACATCCTTATCCATAGATCATTTTCTGAAAATAACAAACACAAAATAAAATGCAAGCACAATCATTAAATTGCGCACATATTCTACTGTTCTTAGTCTTGGTTGAAATACATTCTATTTTAGTTCAGGTTTTTAAAAATCCTTACCTGTGTGTTTTCTGGCCAGATGTCTAACAGTTTTCCCTTGGCCAGTGTGTCAGCGTCTGGTTTTAGGTCTTGTGCTATGGCAATCCGCAAAACAGCATGGAGGTTGTCATTGATAATGCGTGATCTGTGTTTGATCTTGTTTAGATTCATTATTGAAAACATCTGTTCGCACAGATAGATGCTCCCAAACATGGACAGATCATGAGCACCATAAAGTCGGAGCTGTGGCATCAAACCAGGGGCCAGTGGATGGTAAAAGTCCTCGAATGCAGCATCCTGGAACTTTGCTCTCAGGCCACTATTGCTTTGAAGCTGAATTAACTCCATCTGAAGGTGATGGGGCACACTGCAGATGTTGGCGGTGAAAGGATCGGCAAAGATGGCAAAATCAGAGTGCTGTGCTTTAAAGTCAGAGAAGCGCCGATCAAACTCATTCATTAACTGGTTCAGTTTGGTAGCCAACTGAGCACATGAAAAAGCGCCGGGAACTGAGGCTGAGATACTCTGACAAACAGGAAAGTGGGCGAGATTTTCCTGTTCCACCTGACACTTCCATAGGTCGAGTTTACGCTGGAAAGCTGTGATCATGTCGGACATCTGTGTGATGACTTTTTTATGTCCCTGCAGCTTCTGATTCAGTTGAGCGAGATGCTTGGTTATGTCACGCAACATAACAAGGGTTTTCCTTTGCTCTGCATGAAACGAGCAATTTCTTCCCTAAGCTAAAAAAAAAAAAATCATTTGAGGACTTTGCTCCTACTCGGCCACCTTGCTTTTGTATAGTACGGCATGTCTCCATGCTCCATGCCCACCTCCTGCAAGAACAGCTCGAACTGGTGGTGATTCAGGCCATGAAACTGGATAAAGCTCACTGTTTTCATGACCATGGTCATTATATCATCCAGCTCCAGAACCTTTCTGCACAGAGCTTCTTTATGGATAATGCAATGATATGTTTTCAGAGGCGTGTGACAGTTACCTTTTTGTAATTTCTCCTTCATTAATCAAGCCTGTTTTCCTCCACACATCGCAGGCACACCATCTGTAGTTAGTCCCACCAACTTTTCCCAGGTCAATTTATTTTTACTTACGGACTTCTTCACTGAATCAAAAATGTCCCGGCCCGTTATGGCCCGCCACAATAATTCCAATTCGAAAGAAGCCCCACCCAACCAGTTACAATGACTATCGGCCTCTAGCACTGACTTCAGTTATTATGAAGTGCTTCGAGCGGCTGGTCATGGAGAACGTTGAGTCCATCCTTCCTCCCTCCTTCTCACAACCCATTTCAGTTTGCATACAAGTCAAAAAGGTCCACAGAGAATGCCAAGCTCCACAGAGGATGCCATTACTGCTGTTCTCCATACAACCCTCACCCATCTAGATTCAAAGAACTCTTACATGCAAATGCTGTTCCTAGACTTCAGTTCAACATTCAACACAATAATTCTCCAGCAGCTTACACAAAAACTTGGACACCTGGGACTCAAAACCTCTCTCTGCAACTGGGTGCTGGACTTTCTAACAGGGAGGCCACAAAATGTGTGGGTCGGCAGCAACATCTCGAAGACCATCACGCTGAGCACAGGGGTGTGTGCTCAGCCCATTGCTCTTCACACTGCTGACCCACGGCTGTGTGACAACCTACAGCACCAACCACATTGTCAAGCTTGCAGATGACACGACTGTAGTTGGCCTCATTACCAACAACGATGAGGCCAACTACAGGAGTGAGGTGTGCCAACTGGTCCAGCGGTGTAAGGACAACAACCTCTTCCTGTTATGGTGTAGTCCCCCTCACCAGGAGGGTGAGGGAGAACTGAGGTAGGACTCAAGTTTGCAGATCCAGGTGCTAGTAGAAAAAGGGTGGTTTAATGGAAAAAAACACAAAGTAACAACGTAACAAAGTCCATGTACATATACAATCCGGGTAGGACAGAGATGGCTGAGGAGATTAGGACGAGCAGATGAGTAGGAGGATTGCAGGAAACAGGAGAGTAGAGGACCAGGACAAGGCAGGCGAGTAGACAGGAGAACGGCGACAGGTGAGATGACAGGAGGGACATAGGAATGAGAAGAACAGGGCTAGTGTAGCGTTCGCTGTAGCGCTAGCCGTCCGGTACCTACGGCTGGGAAAATCACTGTCAGGTACTCATGGCTAGGAAAGTTCAGAGGTAATCATGGCAAGATACACATGGCTAGGAAAGTACGCCAGAGGTAATCATGGCATCGCCGTCAGATACACATGGCTAAGAAAGTTCACCAGAGGTAATCACGGCATCGCCGTCAGATACACATTGCTAGGAAAGTTCACCAACATGAGTGGCCCTATCTAACACAAAAACAAAAAAAAACAAAAACCTCGCTGTTCACTCAAACTGTCACATACTACCTCAACATGTCCATGTCTAACATAGTGTAAGTTAGGTAATGCTCCGGCGATGACGGAGCGTCTGCCAGCGGTTTAAATAAGGTAGGGAAGTCATTACAATAACGCACCTCAGCTGTCAACCCCCGAGTCACTAATTACAGTAAGCAACACAGCTGAGGCACTGATCCCATAAAAAAGAGAAAGCAGCCAATCTCATGAAAATGACCAAGATTTACATAATTGTGGAGTAAGGAAGTCAGCTTATGTACATCACTGGCCAACAAGGCTCAAACACGCCTCTACTTCCTCTGCAAACTGAGGAAAGCTAGTGTCCCACCACCATCATGCACTCTTTCTACCAGGGCACCATTGAGAGCTTCATCACTGGCTGCATCACTGTGTGGTACAGAGCCTGTACTGCCTCCTGCAGAAGGACTCTGCAACGCATAGTGAAAACAACCAGCAAAATCATCGGTGCCCTTCTGCCTTCCCTTATGGACATCTTCAACACCTGCCTCACCCGCAGAGCCATCAGCATTGCTGATGACACCTCCCACCCTGCAAACTCCCACTTTACACTCCTGCCTTCAGGGAGAAGGTATCGGAGTCTTCAGGCCCACTCCACCAGACTTACAAACAGCTTCATCCAGCAGGTTATGAGGATGCTGAACACTGTTCACTACCTCCCCCCCTCCACCCCTGGACCGTAACCCACCACAGAACATAAAAAGACTAGCCCTGCTGTTTGCACAAACTCAATACATTCCCTTTGTTATATTACAGGTAAATCTGCTGCTGACTATTGCGGAAACAAACACACACACACACACACACACACACACACACACACAAAAACTACCTGCTGTTTTACCTTCCGTTAGATTATATGTAAACCTGCTGCCATCTTTTTTTGCCAGGATATCCGCTGCTGTTGGTCATTTGCAATACTGTCCATGTATACCTCATATGCTATTTGCACATAATCACCAACGCCCTGGTGATGCTGAACCATCTGACAATCTCTTATTATTTGGGGAGGCGATAGTGTAGTGGGTAGAGCAGTCATCTCCCAACCGGAAGGTTGAAGGTTTGAATCTCGGTGCCTGCAGTCAAAGTGTCCTTGGGCAAGACACTGAACCCCCCAATGGTTAGAGCCATCAGTTGAGTTGGCGCCGCAAATGGCTGCCTCAGTTCTGTACAGGAAGCAAATTCCTTGTGTGTAACATACTTGGCCAATAAAGGTGATTATCCTTATTATTGTTTTGCACTACTACAGTCAGTGATGACTGTACTCGGTTTTGAGTCAGCTTATTGGCTGTACTGTACTGATTTATCCTAATTACGTTAATCAAGTTCTTATTCTATTTTTATTCTACTTTATTCTATTTTAGTTCCTAAATGTTATGGCACCCAATACTAGGTGAGAGAGAAACGATATTTAAATTTTCTGTATGCCCTGCACATATGGGGAATTGACAATAAAATCCTTGAACCTTGAAATGTTTCATTGTTACAAACGTTCAATATGGTAACACGTCTTTGCACACCATAATTTTTGCTACTGCAAATACTGTGGCTTTGAAATTAAACAACAAAACTGAATAGTCCTCGCAATCAAACTTTCCATGTCATGAAATTATTTCTGACTTTCTGGGGTAAATCGTCGGGATTTTTCTGACAAAAAAAATGAAAATGTATTTGCCATTGCTAATCCTGACCAATCCTCTCTGTGTTGTGGTTAATACTTATAAATAATTAATGAAGTTTATGCTGCATAAATGCACACAAAAATTTTGGAGAGGATATGGATCCCTCTGCTGTGTGACAGTTATTTTATAAATTCAAAGGAAAGACACCTACAGTGCAAGAAGCTGCAAGCAACAGACAGAACTGCTGCTCCTCTTAACGTTTTGATAAAAACCTGGACTACATTCAATTGCATGAGGAGATATTATTAGTGATATTCATTAATCTAATCTGTTAGACTCATCTTTCTCGCATTACAAGTTGTAGTTTCTGGACTTCTTCATCTGTAATAGCTATGAGGTTGCAATGCGCAGTGAAATATGGAAAAAAGTGTAATGTTTAGACATTGTCCTGTGTGCAGAGAAAGCCTATTTTCCCTAATAGCTAAAAGATCGGCTTCAAGGCTTTCTCTCATTTATTTTGGCAGAATGACAGTGTGACATCTTGATTTATGGCAATCAAATATTATGGAAACAGAACAGAAATATGCACTATGCAAATGTTTTCTAGTAGGCTACATCACCTTTCTTTCACCTGTTTTGATGACAGAATTACCTTAATGGCAATAACTATTTGTACAAAATGCCATCCATTCATCACCACTCTCTGCAATCTAACTTTAAGTTTTTGCCTGTCATTTTTGACCAAAGAATTTTAAGTCTTTAAACTTATTTTTGCTTTTGCTTATGACTTAGCATTTAAACAATAAAAAAACCCATACTTTTATCAAAAATATTTTATTATTTCTAGAAAGAAACTTTAAATAGCAAAAAATACAACAGCATCATCTCTAATGGCAATAACATTCAGATTAGAAAATAAGTAAAAGTAGAGCAAAGGGGTGCTCCCATATTTGGGTTTGTCTTACCCCCCCCAAATCACTAAATCAAAAATCCCCAGCTGGTAGTTAATGATGCCACTCACATTGACACGACTGAATCATACACACCTACATGACACCCCCCTACAACCCTTGTTTAATCCCCACCCCATGCAGTTCTGCTGCAAGGGGTTGCCATTCACTGCACTCATGCCCCCTTCAGTCACAGTACCCACAAATTTGCAAGCTATGTGTAGCTATGCAGCAGTTACCTTTTTGGCATTCAGCTGCTGTACATGAAATTCCCAGCAAGGCTTTGTTTAAACAGTAGGATTTAGCCAGGTACAGCCATGAGGTTCATGTGATATCCAACATCATGTGGGACAGACATGCTGTTATTACTCTGCAGAGAATAACCAGTCCTTTGACTTCCATATTGGCCAAATTCCCAGCCATTCTGCATTAACTCACAATGCTAAAACATATTTTCTCTGTACCTGTTCCTTTTATCTTTATGCACAAATTTCACTGCCTGCTTGAAATATATGCCTCTAAGAGAGAGAGAAAAAGGAGTGGCAGAGAAGCGAGCTACAGAGTGAATGAAGAGAGGGAGTGTTAGTTAGAAAAAAGCAGTAAAAAGGAGAAATTGTTGTGCTTTGTGTTGTAGCACTGTTGTCATCTGGACTGTTGTACCCGGTACTTTTTACCATACTGACTCTGAGAGACGAGGCAGTCCAAGTAACTTCAAAACAGTGCTGATTTATTCAAAGGATCACAGGTAAAGTTAATATTACACGCTCAGGTCGCTTGCACCTCCATCCTGCACGCAGGCAGATGTAAGATGAAAAAGCCCCCGAGCCCACCAGGCCTATGCATTTTATCACCTCGGTTGGGCTAGCCCCATACTACACAGAAACGTCAACCGGGACGTCTATCTCCCCAGCTTTGCAGCTGGCTCTAGCAGTGGTCAGAACATGAAGCAAATCAACATGTGAATGTGTTAGTTAAGTGGTGTGTAGCTAAAAACATTCTCACGACCTCTAATACATGTCGTGACTTAAACATAAGAACATATTATGGCTAAGGCTACAGTTATACACGTTGTAATAATAATATTAAACACCCTGTCTGCTGACAGTCATCAACTTTTCTCTCTAGTTATCCTTGACCAGATGTACCCTGTAGAAACTCATAAGCAGGCCTAAGCATTTAACAGTCTAACTAGACATCCTCTCTCCACTAACATTTCTAATACATAAAGTATCTATCCAATATCTATCTGACTAAAAATATCTAACAGGACCATGCCCTTACTAGCAGTTTGATTATTTCAGTTCAGACATTGGTGTTGGCCCACCTGAAAGACACTGTAGACCCCCTGCTGTATCCCCCAGCAGGTCAGTGGATGATGCGGTCAACATGGCACTGCATTACATCTGCAACACTCCCTGGGGACCTATGCACGGGTCCTCTTTGTGGACTTCAGCTTGGTGTTCAACACCATCATCCCATACATCCTCCACTCTAAACTGAAACAACTTTCTGTGCCTGCCCACACCTGTCACTGGATAACCAGCTTTCTGACAGACAGGAGGCAACAGGTGAGGCTGGGGAAAACCACAATCACTATTATTAGAGAGCAAAACCCAACAAATCCCACCTCAGCAAGCACTGGCAACAGTGGGGAGGAAAAACTCCCTTTAACGGAAGAACCCTCCGACAGACCCCAGCTCTTGGTGGGCGGCCTTCTGCCTCAACCGGTTGGGGTGAGTGGATAGAGGAGAGAGAGAGAGGGAGAAAAAAAAGCCACCAGATACAACAAACAATCAAACACTGGTTGATGTGGCCAGTGACTGCTCACCAGAAACATAGAGCTCCAGAGGCAGGGATACCCTCAGGAAGGTACACGGAGAGAGAGAGGACACACAGTGATGCATAGTGGTGACATATAGATGAATGGAGAGAGAGGGGAGGAGAAGAGAGGAGAGAAACTCAAACCATGGACTGGGAGCTGGTTCCATAGGAGAGGAGTTTGATAGCTAAAGGCTCTGCACTCCCATTCTACTTCTGTTGAATGGGTCACATAACTGCTTTGCAACAGCTTTTTCATGTCAGGGTTGGCGCAGAAAACAGCTGATGATGTCAGTCTCTTTCATTTGCGCACTGGAAACAAAACGATACTATGTAAATTTGAAACACATTCAGTTCATTAATACAGTCCAGGGTCAGAGCCAGCAAACTTACACAGCCGAGGGATCCACAAACGAGAGGTCAGAGAGGGGAGTCCGATAGTCCAAACACAGAAAACAGTCCAAATCAGAAGGGCAAGGCAGTACTCGGTGGTCACAAGGTATTCCAGGGTCAAAACAGGAAATACAGGCACAAGGAAAAAAAAAACATTGGAAAGTCTGACATGGGTTAGAATGATCTGGGAACTTTCCGGTGGGGGAAAGCTGCCTATAAAGGGGTAAAAAAAGGTGAAAACAATGAGTGTTGATCAAAGTAAAAAGTCCAAAACTAAGGTGAAACAGAAACAGGAAGTAATGTCAAAATAAAAGCATGAGGACGAAAGCTGACGGGACAGAATCAAGACATTTCAAGGATTTTAGAAATAAACAGGAGATTGGATATCAGTCTATAATTAGCTAGAACACCTGGGTCAAGAGTAGGCTTTTTGAGTAGAGGTTTAATTACAGCAACCTTAAAAGCCCGCGGAACATAGTCTGTTAACAGAGAGAGGTTAATCAGATCTAATACGGACGTGTTGATTAGGAGAAAGATGTCTTTGAGCATTCTAATTAGGATGGGATCTAAGAGACATGTTGATGATTTAGATGAAGCAATTGTTGAGGTAAACTCAGAGAGATCAATGGGAGAGAAGCGGTCTAAGTATAAATGAGGTCTTACAGATGATTCTAAAGTCATTGTAGTTGATTACACATCTGGGAATGATT
Source organism: Monopterus albus (assembly GCF_001952655.1). Taxonomy (NCBI): domain Eukaryota; kingdom Metazoa; phylum Chordata; class Actinopteri; order Synbranchiformes; family Synbranchidae; genus Monopterus; species Monopterus albus. Next base: position 158,420 of record NW_018128182.1, on the reverse strand, counting down.
TGATAAATTTTTCTCCATTAGTCATGATTTTATTTGTAAAGAAACTCATGAAGTCATTGCTGCTGAGATCTAAGGGAATGTTAAGCTCAACAGCACTGTGGCTCTTTGTCAGTCTGGCTACAGTGCTGAAAAGAAACCTGGGGTTGTTCTTAATTGATGAATAAAATGCAGTTCTGGCACTACAAAGGTTTTTTTTTTTATGTATGTTATTAAACTATCTTTCCAGGCTATGAAAAACTCTTCTGACTTAGTGGAGCGCCACCTCCTTTTCAGTTATCGTGATGCCTGCTGTAGGGAGCGGAGCTGCGAGCTGTACCATGGAGCTAGCCTCCCCTGTTTCACTGCCTTCGTTTTCAGAGGGGCAACAGTATCAAGTGTTGTACTAAGGGAGGCTGCAGTACTATAAACAAAATTATTGACTTGTATAGGAGTAAGGTTAAGGTGGCCACCCTCCTTTATGTTGGCACATGGCACTGAAATAAATAATGATGGAATTATTTCCTTAAATTTACTAACAGCATTGTCAGATAGACATGGACTGTAGTGGAATTGTTTCCCACATAGTGTATAATCCATTAATGTAAATTCAAAAGTTATTAGAAAATGGTCAGACAGAAGAGGGTTTTGGGGAAAAACTATTAAGTGTTCAGTTTCAATGCCATATGTGTTAGATTTTACCCAGATTCTTTTATTGAAAGCGCGAGAAGCGCGAGAAGTGAAGACAGGAGAAGACTGTTTAAAATCAACAGGAAGTTTACTGGAAATCTGAGCACAGTGAAGTCCATACAGCGCTGGGATCAGAGAGATAGAGCTCCGGCAGGAAATCCATTCTCTGAACCCCGAATTAAGGTCTTACAATACATTTTATTTTCTTGGGCTGCTCCAACCTGGACAGGGGTGCAACCTTCAATAGTTTGTGATCCTATTGGTCATTTGGTGTGAGCGAAACTCACACTTCCATGTTGAAATATGGTAAATCTAGGTATGTGTGTGTGTAGGTGTGTGTGTGTCTCCGGCACCCTGATCTTGATCTCGAGGTGCACTCATCAGTGGGTGGCCTGAGTTGCAGGCCCCCTGTGTGTGTGATGCTAATAAGTATGATAAACTGGCCAGGTGGTCATCTCAGGTTGTAGCCCCTGGCCTCTGCAGGACATCCCAAGACAAAGCAAAGCTTGGGATATGCTAAGTGGGTCGAGGTGTGAGTGTAAAACAGGCCTTTGCTAAAATGTAAATAAGCTGTCTGGTCACAAGGAGATGCAGACATCCTGTCTCTACACAGAAGTTACAGCATTCAAAGTAAGCAGATTCTACTTCATTACAGTTGTAAGATATATAAGTATAGGCTGAAAACCATTATAAAGCCTCATCCGGTTCTTTCAAACCAGGAACTCAGAGGGACGACTCAGACCACTTGAGTATATAAAAAATATATCCGTGCTGGTTTATTCAAAAAGTCACAGGCAAGAATTCACACTTCCAGTCCAGAGATCTTCCACCCCCCAGCCTGCCAAAAGCAGCCCGGAAACAGGAAGACCCCGAACCAAGCATTGCTATACAATATTAATCCTTTCTGGGCTGTCGAACCGTGACGTCACCCGATAAGCAAGCCTTGCAGCTGCTATAACGTTTAGCCAAAACATGAGGAAAAGTCAAGGTG
>NW_018128182.1:138931-154174 GCF_001952655.1 Monopterus albus | reverse complement strand
ATGTAAGATGAAAGCCTCTGAGCCCACCAGGCCTATACATTTTATCACTTCGGTTGGGCTAGCCCCATACTACACAGAAATGTCAACCGGGACGTCTCTGTTGCCAGCTTTGCAGCTGGTCATAGCAGTAGTCAAAACATGAAGCAAATCAACGTGTGAATGTGTGTGTCTGTTGGTTAAGTGGTGTGTAGCTAAAAACATTCTCACGACCTCTAGTACATGTCGTGACTTAAACATAAGAACATATTATGGCTAAGTCTACAGTTTTACACATCATAATAATAATATTAAACACCCTGTCTGCTGACAGTCATCAACTCTTCTCCCCTAATATCCTTGACCAGATGTACCCTGTAGAAACTCATAAGCATGCCTAAGCATTTAACAGTCTAACTAGACATCCTCTCTCCACTAACATTTCTAATGCAAAAAGTATCTATCCAATATCTATCTGACTAAAAATACCTAGCAGGCTTCAGTCAAAAATCGCGCCACATCTCCACCTCGGCCTGTGCTTTGAGGGATGTGACAGTTACTGTGACTAGGTGGGGTGGTTTCATTTAGACTGACATATTCTTCCTGATGTAACCAGATTTCAGTAATACACAATAAATCAATCAAATAATTCACTAACAGAGATTTGGATGAGAGAGATCTGATATTTAATAGTCCATATTTGATTGTCGTGTTATTTTTTTTCTATAAGAGGAGTAGTCTTAATTTTATTTAGGTTCTTATGAATAACTCCTCATGGTGTTAATTTTTTGATTTACGTAATTTAGGTGGTCGGGGGGCAGACACAGTCTCTATGGGGCACTGGGAGTTTTGGGTGAGTAGCAACTGAAAAGAGACTGCAGAGAGGCATGTAAGACTGTGACCCTGCATCCTGGACTCAACTCTGGGCTGATTTAGGTTGTAAAATAAACTCATCCAGATTTCTAGATATGAGACCTGCACCATCCAAACTTGGATGGATGCCGTCTCTGCTAATCAGACCAGTTTTCCCCAAAATGTTTTCCAGTTATCTATGAAGCCCACGTTATTTTCTGGGCACCACCTAGACAGCCAGCGGTTGAATGACGACATGCGGCTAAACATGTCACTTGTCAGATTAGGCAGGGGTCCAGAGACAACTATGGAGTCTGACATTGTTTTAGCAAAGTTACACACCGACTGAACATTAATTTTAGTGACCTCCGCCTGGCGAAGTCGGGAGTCATTATAAACAATAGGGCAAATGGGCAACTAGGGGCTGGTTACTGATCAGGCAATGGAGAAACAAAGGGTCCAGACACTGAAGGCACCAGCCGAAAACAGAATAAAAGTTCAAAACAGGAAGTGGGGGTCATGGCATCCCACTGCCTTTCTTTCAGCCTGTCATCTCTGTTGGCACATACCATTTGAAAGCTGGTCTTGGAGTCTGGAATATGCTCCTCCAGCCACATCTCAGCACATTATACCACATTATTCCCGCTTGGTTTTAGTCAGTGCACTGAACTTATCTGTGTTTTTTTTTTCAAAAGGGATCTTATATCTCCCATGACAACAGAAGTTAGAGAGGGTTTGTGCTTTCTCCTCCCATCCCTTCATTTGACTCTGGCACTGCATCCCTGCATCTCCTATCTGGAATTTGTGGCCTCATTCCAGGTGGTGTGGGTTTGGGCATAGCGATCAGCTGATTACTTAAACAGACATTAGCTGGTCTACTGCTGCTGTTGTTAGCCTGGCTTGCTGGCACAAAAAGTAAAAAATACCAGAAAAATAAAGCGATACAAGCTATTGCAACATGAATGTAGGAATCATTTACTATATTCTATGATATATAGTGTTAAGCCTGTAGGTCTCAGTTCTTGTTACCATTGCTAACTCTGAGAGACGAGGCAGTCCAAGTAACTTCAAAACAGTGCTGATTTATTCAAAGGATCACAGGTAAAATTAACATTACACGCTCAGGTATCTTGCACCTCCAAACTGCACGCAGGCAGATGTAAGATGAAAGACCCTGAACCCACCAGGCCTATACATTATATCCCTTCGGTTGGGCTAGCCCCATTCTACACAGAAACATCAACCAAGATGTCTCTGTTGCCAGCTTTGCAGCTGGCCATAGCAGTAGTCAAAACATGAAGCAAATCAATGTGTGTGTGTGTCTGTTGGTTAAGTGGTGTGTAACTAAAAACATTCTCACACGACCTCTAGTAACATGTCGTGATATTAAACATAAGAACATATTATGGCTAAGGCTACAGTTATACACGTCATAATAATAATATTAAACATCCTGTCTGCTGACAGTCATCAACTCTTCTCTCTAGTTATCCTTGACCAGATGTACCCTGTAGAAACTCATAAGCATGCCTAAGCATTTAACAGTCTAACTAGACATCCTATCTCCACTAAACATTTCTAATACATAAAGTATCTATCCAATATCTATCTGACTAAAAATACCTAACAAGCCTAAATAATGGCCAGGTTCATAGAGAAAGAAGCAACTGTTTGGCTGATCAGTCCATAATTCAGGCTGTCTCTCACCTAGAGGATTAGTCCCTGGGAAACCACTGATAGCTAAAGCAATCAATTTAAAATTTAATTCCTGTTATTTATTTATTTTTTTCATTTGGATTTGTATTGAGCTCAGGTCCCTGTGTCTGACTATTTTTTCACTTGCTCCATTTGTCTTTCCCGATGGAGTTCCAGTTGCAGCTTCTGGAAAAATTTGACTTTATCATTAGTGCTGAATCCATCACGCCATCACTCTGTGCAGGGCATATCATTTTGAATACAGTATAGCCATAATTTGGTCAATTTTGCTCGTCACTTTTATAACAGTATAAGGATAATCACCTTTATTGGCCAAGTATGTTACACACAAGGAATTTGTTTCTGGTACAGAACCGAGGCAGCCATCTGCGGTGCCAACTCAACCGATGGCTCTAAGCATTGGGGGCAACTTGGGGGTTCAGTGTCTTGCCCAAGGACACTTCAGCAGTGGATTGCAGGCACTGAGATTCGAACCTCCGATGGGAAAACGACTGCTCTACCCACTGAACCACAGTCACCCCATCATAATCTCCATCGCATGTCTGCTATTAATAATAAAATTATTGAGACAAACTGTCAATTTGCCTGGCTTTCATATTTTTTTATAGTATAGTGGACAATAGCAGCCATCCCATTTGTTTCCACTATGTTTCTATCCGCTAAATTGATTGAATCAGATTTTTTTATTTTTTACCATTATTTATCAAAGGAAGGCTCACTGAATACACAAGCTCATCTTGTCTTGTGACCAGTTCCCCCAGTAAAGCTCCATTGGCATGTGACTGTATTAACATAAAGCAGTGTAGGGGTCTGCTGCACACTCCAGTTGTCTTTGTATTTTAATGCTATTTTAGGAGGCCATTTATAAATCAAATTCTGACCAAGAGACTGACGACAGATATAAATTCATAGCCTCATACAATAGGAATGAAGTTGGCATATCTGTATGTTTGATGCGTTTGCATAGAGGTTACAGGCATGGGTTTGTCTTAGTGAGCGAATCCAGGGAGATGGTAATTCACAAGCTTTGAATGCCAAATACCCTCATGTTTGGTTTGGAGGGTGACTTGTTCCAGCTTACCATTTGCAGAAAATGCTGAGAGAAATAGCTTCTGTTTTTTATTTTTCATTGCTACTTCCTCTGTGTACTCTTCATGGTCCTGGCCTCATTTTGACAATGCAGACAAAACACACACACACACACACACACACACACACACACACACACACACACACACACACGCACACACACACACACACAAAGAATAACAGAGCACACACATGGCATCTGATTGATGTTAGGTGTGTGCTTTAATCTAAAGGAGTGTTACTTCATCACTGTGTCCCAACTCTGAAGTGTCTGGGCTGTAGAAAAGTGCTGCTCTGCCTTTGTAAAAACAGAGACAGCGGCAGAATGTAGATCAATATCCCAGGAACACACTAGAGGCATTCTATTTTATTTAACATTTTCCCATTAAGGCGGTGGCGCGAGTGTTGTAGATCATTCCAACAAAGTCGTAAATCACAGAAACAATGGGCAGAATCAAAGGAGATTACCAGGAAACATAAGATGTTTGGTGTTTGTAATACTGGAAGCCTTGTGTATCTTGTTTTATATTACCATACATTTTAGCTGAGAGAATGCTTTCATGTTAGTGAAGCAAACTCTTAACAGGTTCATCACATGACAGCACACTTCTTCATGTTACAAGTTTGGCAAAATGTATTCAATACAAACTCAGATATCTTATAACATGTACTGTAACTGAATGTGTTGTATGTGCTACAGTATGTTTTATTTTAGCATATTATTGACTTATGAGATGCTATACTATCACATTGTTGCCCATTAAAACTGCACTTTTAAGTGATCGAGTTATTTGGGGTGAAGTTGGCACCAAAGTTGCCTCGCTAAAGGGCACCTAACATAAAGAAGCTCATCAGTGACAAAACAATATCACATATAACTACAAAGCACACTTAAAGCTACACTGATCAATATTTTATCTAAACTTGGCTTGCAATCTGTTATATGAAAAGGGTCACTTGTAGTGATGAAAACACTGAGAATTATCATTCAGATCTACTATTCTGCTATTTCCCCCTCAGTGCTATTTTAGCATCTTTCAGCTCATTGTTTCGGCTTCACAGTACTCAGCATTACCATCGTGGTTTAGTGTCACCACAGTCTTCAGTCATCTAATTACCCTCTTCATATATTTAAAAGATTGTTTAAAAGAAAGGTAATGAACAGGTAGAAAAATATCATTTGATAAACCATCACATTAATTCTATAATAAATGTCTTTGTTTAACATGTTTAGGTATAGTATATGTTAGTTGAGATATAAACATGCACATTCAAAATAAGCTGAAACAATCTTTCCAGCTACAGTCTTTTAGATAAACAAAAAATCTGGTGGAGCTTACTGCAGTATGGCATTATACAAGGGTCTACAAAAAAGCCCTACTATTTGCTCAAAAATGTTGGCCAATATACAGTAACTCATCTTGGCACTTAAAACAAGAGTTACACAGATTTTGTAATGACTTGCTTTTAAAACTTTACTGAAAGAACATGTATTAACAAGTCTCTCCCACCATTTTCTCACATCCTGAACAGCACATTAATTACTGCTCAGATTTATTTTGTTTGCTTAATAGTTTTGTCATTCATAAACCATACACACATCATTAGCAATTACAAAAAGCAGAGCACAGAGCATATCAGTGGCTTTTAATCCACAGTTATTGAGCTTCATATTCACAGAGGCTCAGAACAAGAGAGCAGGTAGGGGTTCAGTCCGTAGCCCAGGGCCGATTCAACACAACAGATGGCTGTTGCTGGGATCGAGTCTGTTACTGTTTGGTTCCAGGGTGTTCTCTTCAAGCGCCGAACCACCCTGCCACCCAGTTCAGTTTGTACTTTTGTTTGTAGGCCAATTTATAAAGCAGATGGAATGTGGATGTAATTTCATATACTTTTACGTTAGAGAGCAAGCTGGTAGATCTGCCTGTACAATTTGTTGTGATCCTGCTTATTTCTTTTGTATTTAACAGTTATTAATCAAGTCATGCATTGGAAAATTTATTTAGGAAGGACAGTACTGTCATGAAATACTCTTCAGAGAACAGATAATTTGGAGATAGTAAGAAAGACGAGACAGACTTAGGAGAATCAGTATTTGATTCTAATCACGGGGGAAAATAATATCACATCCCCTTTTTTCTTTGGCTTGCATCTGCTTTCTTTTGTGTAATATTCTTTTTGATACAGTAAGAATTTCAAATTATGGTACTGGCCTCATCATAGTTTATCATAGTCTGGATGAGAGTGTTGTAGTGCCTAAAAGTCCAAAGCAAACATTTTGAAGAGATGTTTTATTCTGAGGAACTCTGAATGTTCACAATCTATGATTAATAAACTAACTTTGATTCCAGATAAATGATTCCTGGTAAATTCCTGATAAATGATTTCTGAATTTGTTTATATGAAAATGTTTCCATGAGGTTCGATTTAAATTTGCCTATTGTTTTAAGATCCGTCTTAAAACAACACTGTCTAAAAACCTCAGCACTCTAATTTAGAGTAACTCCAAACACTACTTTAGGAAAATTTAAGTGCTTTTGATTCTAACTTTAAGATTGTGTACTTAACAAATGCTTGCTTATGTTCTTGTTATTCAAAATGTAACCTTACTTTTTCTCCTCAGAATACAACCTCTGTGTTTGTCCAGTGTGACATTGTGTTGCTTAGATTTCATGTCTAAATGTGGGTTTTTCCACATTCTAGTCATATGAAGGTATGTTCCCAGTGTCAGCCATGGTGGAAGTGTGAGCATTTCCACAGTGCACTCCCATAAAAGCCAATCAGGAACTTACTGTCATAACAACAGAGTTCCAGCCAGCCAGAGGACACCCACTGGCAGACTCCTGACCAATCAGGCAAAGCCAAGTTTACACAGACATTTGTAGACAAGAGAGCAAGCCCAGCCAAATCTGGGGAACAACAGATTTGTCCCCCAGCTCAGGACCAGTCAGAACTCTGGATCTGAAAATCTTGCCCCATTCACATGAATGGGAAAATTCTACTTCAGCATAATTTCAGCTATCCAAATGTTCAGCTCTTCAAGGACATTCACGCTTCTATTCAGAACTTTTCAAAACTTCATACTTTAGAAATATTTAGCTTTATTTTGAAAATCTTGCCCCATTCACATGAATGGGAAAATTCTACTTCAGCATAATTTCAGCTATCCAAATGTTCAGCTCTTCAAGGACATTCACGCTTCTATTCAGAACTTTTCAAAACTTCATACTTTAGAAATATTTAGCTTTATTTTGAAAATCTTGCCCCATTCACATGAATGGGAAAATTCTACTTCAGCATAATTTCAGCTATCCAAATGTTCAGCTCTTCAAGGACATTCACGCTTCTATTCAGAACTTTTCAAAACTTCATACTTTAGAAATATTTAGCTTTATTTTGAAAATCTTGCCCCATTCACATGAATGGGAAAATTCTACTTCAGCATAATTTCAGCTATCCAAATGTTCAGCTCTTCAAGGACATTCACGCTTCTATTCAGAACTTTTCAAAACTTCATACTTTAGAAATATTTAGCTTTATTTTGAAAATCTTGCCCCATTCAAATTAATGAGGAAATTTTTACTTCAGCGTAATTTCAGCTATCAAAATGTTCAGCTCTTCAAGGACATTCATGCTTCTATTCAGAACTTTTCAAAACTTCATACTTTAGAAATATTTAGCTTTATTTTGAAACTTTTGCCCCATTCAAATGAATGGGAAAATTCTACTTCAGCATACTTTCAGCTATTTCAGCTATTAAAATGTTCAGATCTTCAAGGACATTCGTGCTTCTATTCAAAAGTTTTCTAAACTTTATACTTTTGAAATATTTAGTTTTATTCTGAAAATCTTGCTCCATTCAAATGAATGATAAAATTCTTCTTTAACACACTTTCAGCTATTTCAGGTATCAAAATGTTCAGCTCTTCAAGGACATTCATGCTTCTCTTCAGAAATTTTCTAAACTTCATACATTTTGAGATATTTAGCTTTATTTTGAAACTTTTGCCCCATTCAAATGAATGGGAAAATTCTACTTCAGCATACTTTCAGCTATTTCAGCTATTAAAATGTTCAGATCTTCAAGGACATTCGTGCTTCTATTCAAAAGTTTTCTAAACTTTATACTTTTGAAATATTTAGTTTTATTCTGAAAATCTTGCTCCATTCAAATGAATGATAAAATTCTTCTTTAACACACTTTCAGCTATTTCAGGTATCAAAATGTTCAGCTCTTCAAGGACATTCATGCTTCTCTTCAGAAATTTTCTAAACTTCATACATTTTGAGATATTTAGCTTTATTTTGAAACTTTTGCCCCATTCAAATGAATGGGAAAATTCTACTTCAGCATACTTTCAGGTAAATATGCATTTCAGGTGTCAAAATATTCAGCATTTTCAGGGTGATCCTTCAGCACACAACATCCACACGCATTTTCAATAGGAAATGCATTTCTCTTGTTTCTGCTATAATGTCTGCTTGAATACCTGAGATGTAAAATGTTTGCATCTTCCAAGGTTCTGGCATCACAGAACAGAGACTGAATGTGCCTGCATTATCATTGCATCTTTGTCATTCATATCCATCTTTTCACATGAGGCTAATCCACATGCATATTCAATGTGCAGTGGACAATCAGAGGTTCTGAGCAGACAACATACTTAGGTCTGCCGGGAGATGTTGCCTGCTTCCTCTGTGCTGTTTGTTGACTGAATGGGGATAGTGTGAAATTATATCACAGAAAATAAAGCTGCGCTACAAATAAAAAAAATGTTGTGCTTACATAAATTTGACTTTTTTCATATCACAATATCGCATATATATATTTTTTTGGCTATACAAATTTATGTTCCCTTGACACAAGCCAGTCATATTGCATTGCGTGTTTACTGTAATCATTACAGATGCCATTACAGATGCCAAATTCATGAAGACTTGTCCGATTCAAATATAAACTGTTTAAATAAGTGTCAAACTTTCACAGCCTGAGTAAATCCATACAAATGCTAAGATCTTATAGAAACAATGTTTGTTTCGGCACATTTTTTGTGACATAATGGCAAATGGGTTCACTGATTCTTACTTGACAACACAACACTGACTCCAGTTAACTGTGAAAAATGTTAATTATTTTCATGTTTTGTTTAAACATTTTGCAGTCTTCCATATGTTCAAACCGTCTTTCATGTATCTTCAGAATAAGTGTGCTGTTACTCCTTCATTAGTCAATAAGGTGCTCAAGTGACCAAGGAAGTGATGTTAAGTTTAATGCTGAAGTTGCACGGTGTCTTGTAAGTACTTGTACCAAGATCATTTTTACAGAATCACATGACTGTGACAAAAAAGGTATGGCTTTTTGTTTAATTTCTTTATGTTTCTCTTCTTTCTTTTCATGCCTAAAATTATAATCATCTGTTTTACCTTTAAAACTAATTCTGGATTCCCTAAATCCTGACTTAGTCCTTTCATATGGAAGTTTAAGAAAATTTAAATTCAGAAGGAAGTTATATCACCTCACCAGTTTCAGGTTTTAATATTGTGATAATCTCAGTATACAATGTGACTGTGACTGAGGGGGTATTACATCCATCTATCTATTATCTATACCACTTATTCCTTAATAGGGTCACGGGGGTGCTGGAGCCAATCCCAGCTGCCACTGGGGCAGGGTTCATCCTGGACAGGTCGCCAGTCTATCACAGGGTTGACACGTTGACAAACAACCACACTCACACTCACTCCTATGGGTAATTTAGAGTCACCAATCAACCTAAGCCGCATGTCTTTGGACTATGGGAGGAAGATGGAGTACCCGAAGATAACCCATGCAGGCACAGGGAGAACATACAAACTCTGCACAGAAAGGCACCAGGTTGGCCGGTGCTCAAACTCGGAACCTTCTTGCAACAGACAATAGCGCTGTGCTGCATATTACATTCATAAGGGTTAAATTAGTTTTTAAATTGTGTCTTTGTAGTTATTCAATAAAAGTTGTTTTTGCATGCATTTTACATTTTTTAAATATTTGTTAAATTTATTTAGCTCATATAGTGTACCTTATTTGGAAATTTCTGTGTTAGAGGCACAGCGTCCTTTAGAGGCCAGCCAAATGTGTCTACTCTTCATTAGGTAATTGACAAAGATTCAGCCATAATGTAGTGTCTTTTTCACATTCTGCCAAACTGCCTGATGCAGGTGCTGTGCTGAATGAACTGGGTGAATGAAGTGCAAACTGGTACAATCAGTTTGTGTTGTCACTGCTTTTTTCACCTTTCATATGGCACCAACTTATTTATTCTGCTAATGTCAAAGTTATCTTTAGCAAAGTGATACTTTTGAATTAGATATGTGTAAAACCACAAAAAATCCTGTTTATTTCATGCAGCACAAATGGACAGTTTGGAAGTTCAAAAAATAATTACAAACATTAAAGAAATATGAACAGATAGAATTAGAATATGTTCAGTTAGTAATTTAGCAATTTAAACTTTAGCCTCTGACAAAGCTTGTCCCATTCAAATGAATGGGAAAATTCTACTTCAGCAAACTTTCAGCTATTTCAGCTATCAAAATGTTCAGCACTTCAAGGACATTCATACTACTATTCAGAACTTTTCAAAACTTCATACTTTAGAAATATTTAGCTTTATTTTGAAAATCTTGCCCCATTCAAATTAATGAGGAAATTTTTACTTCAGCGTAATTTCAGCTATCAAAATGTTCAGCTCTTCAAGGACATTCATGCCTCTATTCAGAAGTTTTTTAAACTTCATGCTTTAAAATATTTAGCTTTATTCTGAAAACCTTGCCCCATTCAAATGAATGGGAAAATTCTACTTCAGCATACTTTCAGCTATTTCAGCTATTAAAATGTTCAGATCTTCAAGGACATTCGTGCTTCTATTCAAAAGTTTTCTAAACTTTATACTTTTGAAATATTTAGTTTTATTCTGAAAATCTTGCTCCATTCAAATGAATGATAAAATTCTTCTTTAACACACTTTCAGCTATTTCAGGTATCAAAATGTTCAGCTCTTCAAGGACATTCATGCTTCTCTTCAGAAATTTTCTAAACTTCATACATTTTGAGATATTTAGCTTTATTTTGAAACTTTTGCCCCATTCAAATGAATGGGAAAATTCTACTTCAACCTAATTTCGGGTATTAAAATGTTCAGCTCTTCAAGGACATTCATGCTTCTCTTCAGAATTTTTCTAAACTTCATACATTTTGAGATATTTAGGTTTATTTTGAAACTTTTGCCCCATTCAAATGAATGGGAAAATTCTACTTCAACCTAATTTCGGGTATTAAAATGTTCAGCTCTTCAAGGACATTCATGCTTCTCTTCAGAATTTTTCTAAACTTTATACTTTTGAGATATGTAGCTTTATTTTGAAACTTTTGCCCCATTCAGATGATTGGGAAAATTCTACTTCAGCATACTTTCAGGTAAATATGCATTTCAGGTGTCAAAATATTCAGCATTTTCAGGGTGATCCTTCAGCACACAACATCCACACGCATTTTCAATAGGAAATGCATTTCTCTTGTTTCTGCTATAATGTCTGCTTGAATACCTGAGATGTAAAATGTTTGCATCTTCCAAGGTTCTGGCATCACAGAACAGAGACTGAATGTGCCTGCATTATCATTGCATCTTTGTCATTCATATCCATCTTTTCACATGAGGCTAATCCACATGCATATTCAATGTGCAGTGGACAATCAGAGGTTCTGAGCAGACAACATACTTAGGTCTGCCGGGAGATGTTGCCTGCTTCCTCTGTGCTGTTTGTTGACTGAATGGGGATAGTGTGAAATTATATCACAGAAAATAAAGCTGCGCTACAAATAAAAAAAATGTTGTGCTTACATAAATTTGACTTTTTTCATATCACAATATCGCATATATATATTTTTTTGGCTATACAAATTTATGTTCCCTTGACACAAGCCAGTCATATTGCATTGCGTGTTTACTGTAATCATTACAGATGCCATTACAGATGCCAAATTCATGAAGACTTGTCCGATTCAAATATAAACTGTTTAAATAAGTGTCAAACTTTCACAGCCTGAGTAAATCCATACAAATGCTAAGATCTTATAGAAACAATGTTTGTTTCGGCACATTTTTTGTGACATAATGGCAAATGGGTTCACTGATTCTTACTTGACAACACAACACTGACTCCAGTTAACTGTGAAAAATGTTAATTATTTTCATGTTTTGTTTAAACATTTTGCAGTCTTCCATATGTTCAAACCGTCTTTCATGTATCTTCAGAATAAGTGTGCTGTTACTCCTTCATTAGTCAATAAGGTGCTCAAGTGACCAAGGAAGTGATGTTAAGTTTAATGCTGAAGTTGCACGGTGTCTTGTAAGTACTTGTACCAAGATCATTTTTACAGAATCACATGACTGTGACAAAAAAGGTATGGCTTTTTGTTTAATTTCTTTATGTTTCTCTTCTTTCTTTTCATGCCTAAAATTATAATCATCTGTTTTACCTTTAAAACTAATTCTGGATTCCCTAAATCCTGACTTAGTCCTTTCATATGGAAGTTTAAGAAAATTTAAATTCAGAAGGAAGTTATATCACCTCACCAGTTTCAGGTTTTAATATTGTGATAATCTCAGTATACAATGTGACTGTGACTGAGGGGGTATTACATCCATCTATCTATTATCTATACCACTTATTCCTTAATAGGGTCACGGGGGTGCTGGAGCCAATCCCAGCTGCCACTGGGGCAGGGTTCATCCTGGACAGGTCGCCAGTCTATCACAGGGTTGACACGTTGACAAACAACCACACTCACACTCACTCCTATGGGTAATTTAGAGTCACCAATCAACCTAAGCCGCATGTCTTTGGACTATGGGAGGAAGATGGAGTACCCGAAGATAACCCATGCAGGCACAGGGAGAACATACAAACTCTGCACAGAAAGGCACCAGGTTGGCCGGTGCTCAAACTCGGAACCTTCTTGCAACAGACAATAGCGCTGTGCTGCATATTACATTCATAAGGGTTAAATTAGTTTTTAAATTGTGTCTTTGTAGTTATTCAATAAAAGTTGTTTTTGCATGCATTTTACATTTTTTAAATATTTGTTAAATTTATTTAGCTCATATAGTGTACCTTATTTGGAAATTTCTGTGTTAGAGGCACAGCGTCCTTTAGAGGCCAGCCAAATGTGTCTACTCTTCATTAGGTAATTGACAAAGATTCAGCCATAATGTAGTGTCTTTTTCACATTCTGCCAAACTGCCTGATGCAGGTGCTGTGCTGAATGAACTGGGTGAATGAAGTGCAAACTGGTACAATCAGTTTGTGTTGTCACTGCTTTTTTCACCTTTCATATGGCACCAACTTATTTATTCTGCTAATGTCAAAGTTATCTTTAGCAAAGTGATACTTTTGAATTAGATATGTGTAAAACCACAAAAAATCCTGTTTATTCCATGCAGCACAAATGGACAGTTTGGAAGTTCAAAAAATAATTACAAACATTAAAGAAATATGAACAGATAGAATTAGAATATGTTCAGTTAGTAATTTAGCAATTTAAACTTTAGCCTCTGACCTTCAAGCGGTACAGTGACATATTTCCAGCATCGCCATCATCCTTTCTGGGTACTCTTGTGTGTAGGAGGACATTGTGAACAGTGTAGAAAGAAGGCCCAAAAAACAGGAAGCCATCTTTTTTGCCACAGTGCTGACAAACGTTGTTTTTTCTGGGAACTTTGGCCATTTCCCAATGAAATACATTGAACTGAACCCAAGCGAAATCAGATATACTGTATAGTGTCTCACTATGAGGCAGCTTGTGAGGTGGCAGCTTGAACATCAGAAGAGCCGGCACAGTTATTTTTGCATTCTTACTTTCATGTGTTGTTTACTCTTGTGGATAGGTCATTTTTGGAGTTTGTATTCATTATTTTTGCACTTTTTCATTAAGCTTTGTTTGTTATTTTAATACCCTTTTCATCATTGGAAGGTGATATCCGGTTGTAAAACTTCTAGCATTTGGTGTAGAGTTACCAAGGATAAGCTTTAGAGCAGACGACTAGACAGGTCTGTCACTATGCATAAAGGAAAATATCCTCTGTTGTTCAAATGAAAGGGTTGTGTACCTCACCAAATGCTTGGTACCTTTTCCTTTTATATTATAAAGCTCCAATTTGTATTTCACTGAACACCATATTTTTCTGTCCAGTATTTGCGACCTGCAGTGTTAATTTTGCCAGGCCACACTATTGTAGGCTCCAACTTAAGTTTCAGAGTTCCCTGCCTCATAGCCGGTGTGTGGCCTTGATTTCTTGTGAGCCTGACCTCTCTCTGTGTCTCTGGGGCACCACAGTAATGCTGTGAATAAGCGAGCCCTTGCCAGAGAAATCTGTCATGATGGCTTGTGGGTCACGTTAATGACTCAGCTCCCTGCCTTCATAACCTTCAATCCAGCACTAATCTCCACATCAGCAATGTTATTCTTCTGGCACAAAGCAGTTACAGCTGCCACATGTTTTCAGCAACACATTCACATGGGTCCACACAAACATGCATTTTGCTCTCATGCAGCGGTCAGCTTTTAGTACCTTTACAGTGTTAGTGTGAATGTCCTTAGAACTGTACTTATATTGTATGAGTAAGTGACTGTGGGCCTAGGTAACACTGACAATGGTACCAGTATTACATAAGCCCCAATAGTGCACCCAAATCTCTCACACTATTGATATTTTCTTTCATTTTTGACACATTTGTTCTGCATTTTTTACTACTTTGTGTGTCTTGGATGCATTGAATGCTCAGATGCATTATACTTAGTTCTGGAGATATTGGAGATCTGCCATATCAAAAAAATTACTTTTGTCATGATTCTGTCCCGCCTGCTTCTGGTTTCATGTTTTTGTTTTGATGCTACTTCCTGTCCCCAGCTCACCCTGACTCCTGGGAACTTGATCTCATCACCCACATTGGTTTCACCTGCTTCTCATTACTCACACCTGGTTACAACAGCATATAGGCAGCTTCCCCACACCAAGAAGCTGCCAGATTGTTCTAACTCCTGTTCAGACTTTCCAGCATTTTTCTTGCACCTGTTATTCCAGCTATAGGCTCTATTTTATTGTAAAGCCTCTTCCGGCTCTTTCAAACCAGGAACTCACAAAGACGAAGTAGACCACTTAGATTTTATAAAAAATAACCATGCTGGTTTATTCAGAGGATCACAGGTAAAATTAACATTACACGTTCAGATCTCTCCCACCACCAAACCTGCGCGCAGGCAGCATGGAGATGAAAGACCCTGAACCAAAGAACCTATACAATATTAATCACTTGGTTGGGATAGCCCATTCTACCCAGGCATGTCAAACCATGACGTCACCTGATATGCCAGCTTGCAGCTGACCATAACAATAGTCAAAACATGAGGAAAGTCAAGGTGTTTGGCTGTTGATTAGTGGTGTATATCTAAGAACAATTTGACATGACATTTCACATTAAGAAAATATTATGATTAGCATTACAGTTAATAATAACAATCATCCCTGCCTGCAGCCTTTGTCTGATTTAATTAACCTTGGCCTAGATGCA
>NW_018128182.1:131515-132393 GCF_001952655.1 Monopterus albus | reverse complement strand
TGGTGACATCATCAAGGTCACATTCAGAGAACACAAAATATCATGTGCAAGAAGATTAACAGGACAAGATGGAGAAAGTAGAAATGAATGAATGAAAAGAAAGATTATTCCAGGTACAGGGAACGTCTTCAGAAAATGGCCACTCCTCTTTCCTGCCCGAGAAGCCAATAACAGATGTAGTATGCCTTGAACGTGGGAGTGGCGCGTTTAAAGTGGAGTACCTGGCTCCTGAGTCAATCAAGCACAAATGCTCTCGTCCATTGATAGTCACACGGACCAGAGGCTCAAGAAACATGTTGTTTTGGCTCAGGAGGTCACCTGTCATAGCTTTTCGGCAGCCCTATTGGGGCATCTGGTTATAACCAGGTGCCTGATGTTGAGGTGTGTGTGTGTGTGTTAACACATTAGTCGCCTGAGCAGGATAGGATCCCGTCTCACCTTGAGCCTGCTGATTTTGCTGCTGCTGATAAGGAAGTGGGTAGTTGTTTGCCCAATGTCCTCTTTTATTACAGATATTACACCTGTCGTCTCTAGCAAAATGTCTCCTGTTTTGTCTGAAACCTTGACCACGTGCTCGTGATCTGCCACGGTACTGAGAGCCACCGGGCCTGCACTGTGAAGCACATGGGCAGGTGTGTGTCTGTGCAGGTGCAGGTGCATGGACGTTGTGCACCAAAGCAGATGAATTTGCACACTGCTGTGGAGGTCCTGCTGTAACCATCTGGGTAACAGTTGTTACCGTTAACTTTATCTAACATGTCTTTAAGTTGTACTTTAGTGAGCTGTGCTTGTAAGGATGCAATTTCACGTTCATCCTTTTCTCTGTCATTTTTGTCATTGTCCACATACAGTACTGCACAATGTGAGCTGACCATTGG
>NW_018128182.1:106726-122476 GCF_001952655.1 Monopterus albus | reverse complement strand
CCCAGCCCCGGAACCAAAAACAACTCTACCAGAGGCACACTATTTCACATTAGATTCTCCCAGTAGCACTTGTTGCTATGAGATACGCATGTGACAGTGTTCAAAAGCCGTCGTGCAGCAAACCACCCACACAAATATTTGAAAAATAAAAAAATATTTCCCTATCCCCTCAATCATTTAACAGTTAGCAGTGACCATCTTATAAATATTTAGATTTTCAGGAATGTGCTCCGCTGGGAGGAATCTCCCCCTGCTACTTCCACCTCACAGCAAGCCAGTCTTCCCATTGGAGCAACAAAAAAAATCCTAATAATTTTGGAGACAACCGTCAAAATTTGTGGTTATCCACTTATTAACATGGATTTTACATCTCTGATGGTCATCAATTTCTGTGACTAGGGGACTTACTATTCTATCCCTCAAATGAGACTATGTGCTTGCAACTTTAACGTGTCGCAAAAACATCACCAGTACATTTCAAAATAAAAGTTATCTTTCCCATACTGTAATCATTCAATTTTGGATCGGGAATTCACAGTCCACACAGATCAACAAAATTTTGTAAGGTCCAATATGCAGGAATTCTGTACAAAAGCACCTTCTCATCTTTTATTATTGCTGGCAAGTGTTGATCTGTGCAGTCCGTTCACTTCCGACATGGAATCCAGCTCAGAGTCCAGATGTTGAAGTGCCGCTGGGCAAGGCACTGACCCCCCCCGCCGCCTGCGATGGCGGCCCAGGTTTATTTATTATATATAAGGATTACAGAACACAACCCAGGGCTCCCTCTTTCAGACAAGCTCCTGGAGAAGAGAGCAGAAAAAGAGATTCCGGAAACACAGAGCCTAATACATTTAAAAGTTTTGGGCTAACCCCTTACACAGATGAAGTCCGTACAGCAGACTCCATCTCTTATCTAGAGCTCCACAGGCTTGGAGCAGCTGCGTATTACCTAGTCATAACAAAATGAAAAATTCCGTGTGTGTGTGTGTTGTTGTTACGTGGTGTGTAACTAAAACAATCGTTCAGACATAAATCTAACATAAGATTAATACAAGAAAACAATTGGTGTCATGGCTTACTGCTAACCTTAAAGCAGAGCAGACTAGAGCAGACTTTGAATCTTACTAAACTGCATTAATAACACATTAAAGTCTAATAATTATCTGACTGATTTATTAATTTCTAACAACAGGCTGTGCCCCTGACTGTGTTGGTGTGAAAGAGACCCTATGTCATTATTTTAATAAGTTTCAAAAGTAGAACATTAAAAATAAGAGGACTGAAAGGGCTCAGATTAAATGCACAAATTCAATACTGGATCAAGTTTGGGTGAAAAAATTGTTATTTAAAATGTTAAAAACCATTGACTCTGTGCTGTTTGAAAAGGAATACCTTTATTAAGCACATTGCATTTGAGACCTTTGTTAGATCCCAGTTACATTTAGTAATCTTTAGAGCACAAATATCATTTAGCAATCTTTTAATTAAGCCACTTTACCCTGTGTGTTAATATATACTGTTTACTTAATGTTAACTGTTCACTGGCAGTAAAACGTGCTTTGACAATGCAGGGGAATGCTGATCAGAACAGCAGTAAACTAGTGCGAAAGTTGTATTGTAAGCCTGGTACAACCCAATTTGTCAGTATACCTGCAAAAATCAGATTGTTTGGCCTCAGTTCGAATCTGCTAAAGCATATGGTAAATCCAAGCTCAATTTCCTGTGCCCCAGCTCACATTACGGCTGGAATTGATGGTACTCTCAATATAATCAGAATTTTAAAACTCATTTACTGGAAAAACGTTCAGAAGCAGCATCATGTTCATTTTCTCTTAATGCTAACTGCTCCCACCTGCCAACCTTCATATAAAAATTGGCAGCCAGGTAGCTAACAATAAAATGATGCACTATAGGGTTGCAGCAGTGCTGGTTACATTTGGCAGATCAGTATCCTCCTCTCCGCCAGAAGCAGGTGATGCACCCAGGAGTACAATGCTCAAACAGAATGCCTCAGATGCGGCCTCACCACTGCACACCAGAGGTACAAGAGCCAAAAGGATATGCTAAAGGAGCACAGGTTCTGCCAAAATCAATTGCAGGACTATTGTTTTCTTGATATCATAAAACTGCTACCTGTTCACAGAACTGCTACTGAACCATGCCCATGCAGTGCAAATGTTGGGCTTAGGTTGCATGTCTGGCATCTATATGAATGCGTATGTATGGAGGTGTCTACATGTGTATATATAGTATGGTAAATGGTCTTATACTTGTATAGCGCTTTTCTATGCTTTCACAGCACACTCTATGCTTTCACACTACTTGGCACTCCACCAGTGTTATCACCGGGAGCAACTGGGGGTACAGTGTCTTGCTCAAGGACACTTCGACATATTGACTGGACAAGCCAGGAATCGAACTGTTAATTCTCTGTTTGGGGAAACAACCCACTCTACCTCCTGAGCCACAGCTGCCCCATAGCATGGGACTATTTTCCCTGTAGCTTGTTTCATGCAAAGTATACATCTACTGTAAACTATGTATGACCATGCAGGTTTGCTTTATAGCACCTTTAAAATGGACAGATAATCCAATCAGCTGTACCCCACCAATGTAAAAAAACAAAAAATACAAACTGTCTTACTGTTGTGTTCATGGCATTGATTGGAAATTTGACATTTAGGCTAAAGTTCCCATTAGCATTTAATGATATTTTATTCTTTGCAAAAGAAAGCAAAGCTGTTACCATGTCCTCTGCTTCATCTCATTTCCCTGGCATAACTGAAACTGGTGTGGCTGTGCCCTCACCCCAACCATAGCAGACAAATCATTTACAAATGCTCTTTTTCCTAAAGCCAGTTTAAAGGTGCAAAGTTTTCCCTTGGGGTCTGGTAGTATTAGTAAGACGTGAAGTCATCTGCAGTTTTTATTTTGGTCTGTCCCTCTCACATAGATTAAGCTTCAGAAGCCGCCTCTTGGCAATTAAATCTATCAGAGAGCAGCAGGGAGTGCTCTGTCAGAACTGTTCCGGTAATTGCTGTTTTAAATGAACATGGATTCATAAACTTTGACACACAACAAGTTATTTTTCAACTTGGGAATAACAAAGTTTTCTCAGTCTTCTGGTTTGTTTTCTTTTTTTTCATGTCTGGTGAACAGGAATCTCATTTACTATTCTTTGTTTACAGACACATAGAGAACTGGACAGGATTGCAAACACTGAGAGACGTTGATATGGAGCTCTACACTGGACTGCAAAGACTGTGAGTGTTATCTGTTGGGAAACAAGGGAAGACAAGTAAACATGTCACTGTATTTCAGTCCTATTCTACTGTGGTGCAGAGTGCTTGCATTTTCCTTTAAACTATCTCAGCTTTGTTTTGTTTTTTTGTCTAATTCTTGGACTATAGATGAATTAATTTGTAAATTTGTTTCTTCCAAGACGTGTTAACATCATGACAGAGACAGAACATATGTAGGATGCTTCTTGTTACACATCAAGTGGCTTTTTCAACTTTTGAACATATTTTTTTCTGATCAGGGGCTACAGTTTGATTGCAGAGATGTAGCAGGTTGGTGAATAAGACAGCATTAAGATGTCTGTAAAACATTTAGTCATAGTCCTTATCAGATGTTATTTTTTTATTTTTATTTTTGTCACAAAAAGTTTCATCAATGATTATTTTTCATAACAGTTTTTGTTGACAAAATTAACAATCCACGTTTTCAATCAGGTGGCCCCCGGGCTTACTGCAGAGAGGCCTGAATAGTTTTTCTTTAACAGATGTGAGCAGTAATTCAACTCGGAACACAACTGACTGCAGCTGCAGCATCATCAGCGATACATCAGGATTTAATGCCTGGAATGTGAATGCGACACAATCCAGGCTAATTCTCAGAGGAGGTGACACGATGTTTGTCAGGGTTGTACAGAGAGATGTCTTGTCTCTTCACTTCTTAAAGTAATGTTATGCTCCTTTTTTGCTTTGTTCTCCACTATGATGCCACATTCTTTACATTCCTCTCACCCTGCCACTCCTCCCTTAGATGCTGCTTCCCAGGCTCCTCATTTTTTTTCCCATTCCACAGAGAAACATATCCTTCTTTGCCATCAATAGTCAGAGCTGGCCTCTCACCTGATCCTCTTGATCCCTCATCAGGGAGGGAAAGTGCAATATCTCCACCACTAAATTGGCATTTTTCTCATTACCACTGCCTGTCTTTTGCTGCCTTGTCTGGGGACACCTGTTCCTCCCTGCCTGGAGTCAGGCCTTCTCAGGAAATGCATTTACCCTGTCTGATGCTGTCATGTGTGGCTGTGACTGATTTCACCTCATTCATCTATATTTGAATAAAATGAAAAAGATTAACTCATTAAACACTGACTTATTAAATATGTTGTAGCTACAAGCTGACTGCATCTTCAACTGTTTATAAGAACATCACTAGAATATCCTCACTGTTCTGCAAGTCTAGAATTATTACTGTTGCCTCTGTGTTCATATTTTCAAGTTTTATTTCATTTATTTCTTATCATGCAAACTTATTCAGATTAAACACTAACAGACTGCAGACTTTTGGTTTGATCTGTCCTTAGTAATCAAGCTGAAACAAATCTGTAGTTTCATTGTCCTATTGAGGACATATGTTTTTAAAAACAGGTCAACATATATACCTTCATTTTTAAAAAGGGCTAAATAATTTCCTAAAACAACTGGGCAAACAAACAAGCACATGTGGTTGGGACCATTTTCAGCTACTGATTAATACACATTTGGTACACTAGGGAGCGTTTCCAACAGGTGGATGGCTTCATGGTAATGAAGGAACAAGCCAGTGCATCAGTGTGGCTTACTGATGTCATGTTAGAAGTTGTCGGACAACAATGTGACACACTATATCAGGCTTCGGCTACACAGGGGCAATTGATTGTTAGGTTTAGTCATTCAATGGATTTGTCAACATTACAAAAAAATACAGAATATAACCAGACATATCTGTTATTTTGGTGCATCATCGTGCTAACATATGTCCTAAAATGTGTACCTTTATTTTAGGTAGCAGTTGGCATCTACATGTACAGTTCAAGCAGATTTTTAGATGTTTCTTGTCAAGTGGATTTTTTTTTTTAAAACAAAACCAATACAAATAAATAGAAAAAAGGGCATGAGTCAGATGTTTAGGTGAAGTTTTATGGCCTTTCAGTTGGTTTTTTGTTTGGTCAGGCGAACTAAATGACACAATGGCCAAAACATTTCTGTATGATTACTACAGTACTACTTGAATCAAATGAGTACTGGTCCAACCTCAAATTATCTAAATTTAGCAAGCATCAAATCACTGCTGTGTACAGAGTGTTCAGTATCACCGTTGGGTGCACAAACCTTAGTCATCATTCTTGGTACTGTGCAAATTTCTACAGAGTGAGATAACAGTGACATTACTGATATAAACTTTTCTGGGGAAACCATCAGAAAATTCTCAAGCACCCTTGTATGGTAGATCCCAGAGGCCCATTTTGTGAACTTTTTGGTGCTGAAATGGCACATCCCAGTCAAACACAGCAGAAATGTGATCAGACTTTAAGGAGATAACTCACCAACAGCTGGGTGCAATCAGCACACAGCATTGAGGCGCTCACTGATGATGATGTCAGTGACTTTGGAGAGAGACATCTGTGATTATAAGATTAGAAGTCATTAGCGCTGTAGGTCTGAACAGTGGTTCCCAAACTGGGGCAGTGGGAATTACAGGACTCCTTGAGAGGATTCCATTGGGTCTCCAGCAAAATGAGGATTAGTTTAATTTCACAGTTATTTCACTCTATACATGTTAACACAATGAAGTAGAAGACTCTACTCAGAGGTTTCACTTGCTTTACAATGAAGTTCGCAAATGTTTCATCAAATGGCGGATCAAAGTGAATTTCCATTTCAGTGTGACTCCCCAGGGTGCACTCTGTGCATGCAGACTGAAGTTAAAATAAGAAGAACATTTAAGACATTTGTATAACTACTGTGACACGCTTGTGTGGATGACTGCATAAATGACAAAAAGCTGTAAAAAATATCTTGAAATAGACTAGTACTGCATTTTTTTTTTTTTTTTACCATGAGGGCAGAGTATTTTGTATTTAAAACTGTTTTTTCCTCCACTTTATTTGCTGTTTTGCCCAAATAATAGAATATTTTTAACTGGAAAAGACAAAATATGAAGCAAATATGAGACTTCTGAAACACAGACCAACATAAATAATATGAGGAGCAGAAAGGTACAAGCACAATAAAATGTACCAAACAAAATGAAGTGTATTTGTTTGTGCTCACACTAGGAAGATCAGAACTGTATTTGATGACTGTGCTTTTTTTAGTTTCATCTTTATTTTATCATTCTTCATTTCAGAACTATCATGAATTGCAACCTGAGGGTGATCCAGGCTCGGGCATTCGCTCAGAACTCACGCCTACGCTACATGTGAGTAAATGCTCTATCGCTGACAACCATATTACCGGTGCCTTCAAAAGATTCTGTTACAATCTGTAATGCTCAACAGCTTGTAATATAAATTGTGGTGCTACAGTTACCATTGCAACAGCCGCACATCTTAAAAGAGAGTTCCATTATTTGCCTTAGATAATTGGCATCCTATCTGCCCCAGCTCTTTGTGCTTTGGTAGAGCAACATGCAGAAGATGCAGTTCTATTTATTCTGCACTCACCAAATGGTCAATTTGTCCAGAAGGCTGAGCTTTAGAGAGCTGGGAAAAGAGCAAAGTAGCATAGGCTGATGTGTCACCGTATGACAGCCTGTTATTCCTCACTTTTCCAGGAGTAAACATAGTGAGGAACTCAGTCAGTCTTTTACCTGAACACATTTGCAATTTCCAGTTGTTGCCTGAGAGGCAGCTTGGTCTGTTTGCCTCTACAAATGGCTGCTATTAAACCTGTGCAAATTACACTGCATATGTTATTGTGTGTGGGAGACTGAGAAACAACATGTAGTATTTGTCACCTGAGGACTCCATCTTCTTTGTTAGGGAAACAGTAAAAACCAGTCTGATTATCAAATGGATGTTGTCTTACAAGTTGACTTTTGGGCATCTGAGTATGTGTGCACACACTTTGGTGTGCATGTGTGTAGACTTCTTTTTTATAACCTTTTATTGAAACAAAGTAACACATTAACAAAACAGTACCGAACATAGGAGACAAGACAACAGTTACATGACATTACAAAATATTAAGTGTTTAACAAGGTTGTAGTGTGTGAAGTGTGGGTATTTCCAACTTATGCAATCTATGAAATGCAAGAAAGGGAAAAGGAGGGGAAGTAAAAAAACAAAACAATAATAAATATGATAACAGTACTACTAATAAAACCAGCTTGTTACATTTTAGAGGTTGGTGGGAATGTGTGTGGCCTCAGCCCCAGGTATTTGATTCAAGTTGAAATGTGTTAAAAATGGGTTCTATGTGTCATAAAAAGCTGATAAACTATTCTTGTGAGTGGATGCCATTTTCTCTAATGTGATGTATTCTGTCAGAAGGTTGGTCCAGTGGTTTATGTGTAGTGATTTTTTTGATTTCCAATTTTGAAAGATTGTCTTCTTGGCAATAGCTAGAGAAATGAGGAGTGGGTTTTTATATTTATTTGGTAGGTGGTCGATTTCTATGACATTACCGAGTAAGCAAGATGGTGGAGAGTTTCTCTGTCACTGCTATCCAGAGGGAATGAACTGGTTGGCAGGTCCAAGTAGCATGAAAATAACTCTTGGTGCAACTTAGAATGCATTGTGTGCAGATGTCTGTGTCGGTAAAACCCATTTTGAACATTTTACTTTCTGTAATATGGGTCCTTAAAATGGTCTTGTATTGTATAAGTTGTAAGCTTACATTGCTGGTCATAGAAAAGATGTTATTGCAAATTTCTGTCCAGAAGTCGGAGTTGAGGGGGAGAGTTAAATCATTTTCCCATATGAGTTTTGGTATTGTTGAGTCTATATTTGATACGAGATTATATAGCTTGGATATTATTTTCTTGGAGGATGTAATTTTCATAAATTCTTCAATTAATTTGGAAGGCTGTAGTGGGTTATTGGTTACACGTGTTTAATGATGTATTTTAGTTGATTGTACTGGAGGAACTGTTCTCTCTGAACTCCGTACTTCTGGATCAGTGTATTAAATGATATGAGCTGGTTATTTTCAAATAGGTGATGTAAGTGCGTGATTCCTTTGTGTTGGCCACGTTGGAAAGTAGATGGGGTTGTTATGCAGTTGAAAGTCAGGGCTGTGCCAAATTGGAGTGTATCTACATGGTGCTAATGATGATTTAGCGGTTTTGATTGCTTTCCACCAGGCTGCCAGAGTTGCAGAGATTGTGATATTTTTGCAATAGTTCATTTTCTTAATTGAGGAAAGGTCTTCAACTGAAGTATTTTTGCATTGATTTTGTTCTAGTTCTATCCATGAGGTATAATAACTGTCCTTCTGGATCCATTTAACTAAGTATTGTAGTTGATTTGCTAAGAAATAATGCTCAAAATTTGGTGCTTCTAGGCCACCTTGTGATTTGTTCTTCTGAAGTGTTGACAGAGAAATTTTGGGTTTCTTGTTTTTCCCAGTAAAATTGCGAAGTTAGAGAATCAAGTGATTTGAACCATTTATCTGTGGGTGTTGTGGGGAGCATTGAAAACAGGTAGTTAATTTGTGGTAAAGTTTTCATTTTCAATGTAGCAATTCAACAAATGAGTGAGTCGGAGGTTGGACAAGCATTTGAAATTATCTTCCTTTTTTTTTTTTAGTTGAGGTTAAAAAGTTGTGACAGCCTGGGGGAAATACTGATACCTAAAATACTTAATGTTGCCAGTGTGAAGGGGAAGGGGGCAGTCTTGAGCTGCAGAATCCCAGGCATCTTGAGAGAGTGGCAATATGGTGAATTTATTCCAGTTTATTGTATAGTTGGAAATCCTGGAGAATGTTTCTTGTAGTAAACTGTAGGGGTCCTGTAAATATAATAATATGCACCCATTATTTTCAATGAAAGCCCACACACCAGCGGGGGAACTGACACACGTCATCACGGGTTGACGAGTGTCAACGTTTCAGGATGTGCTATTATCTAGTGATGGGAATTCCGGCTCTTTTCGGAGAGCCAGCTCATCTGGCTCAGGCTCAGCAATAAAAGATGGGATGCCAAATGGCTCTTCATTTAGTACTACTTCTGGCTTTTGTAATTCAGCCAAATTTAATATTTTGACCTAGGACTGATATATGTGTGCACCCATATCACTTAAATTATTTGTTACACTAAACCTTCCAGATTACATATTTTACATCATGTTTGGTATAAAAACCATCATCTAACACTATGTTGGATATACAGTTCTAATATGCCTGTGAAGACTGTTAGTAGACCCTGCTCAATGTCTATGTTATTAAAACGCATCCAAATGCTACTTTGTTTGTATCGGTCACTCATTTTCTGCTGTTCGCACACTCCTGTCATCTGTTCTGTAGGCTGTCAGCCCAGCCCTCCTCCCTTTAACTTGATGATATGATCCTTCTCTGTCATCGCACCTGATTGGTCACAGGCACACACAACACAACCTTCAGTCAGCACATGGAGTGCCTGTAGCTGACCAGTGTGATGAAAAGATCACCTATCATTCTGCGGTGTATTAATAACAACAACAAGAAATTAAATAAAAAATTGTTGTAAACAAACATGGTGGACCCACATAACCACTCTGAAGTGGTTAGAAGGGTACTCAGAGGTAGAAATACCCTTTTTGTGATAACCTGCTAACAACATAAGTGGACAAAAACCCAACTCTAACACTCCTTGGTGGAGGTGGTGGGTGAAGCCTTATAGCCCAGGTTACCTCTTGCAGTAGATCAGCTTGTTCAATAGCTTTGAGGACACTCTTCTTAGATGTGTCCTGGATCTCTCCTCCCATCAGGAATTCATCTAGAATGAAGTAGGCTTTCTCAAAGTTAAAGATGATGTCTAGTTCACAAACCTGCAAAAAAAAAAAAAAAAGTTCTTTCTACAGTAGAATTCTTCACATTTTCTCATGTTACTCTCTAACAGAGATTTATATCTCTGATTTAGACTTACACTGCCAAAGTATTTATCCAGCAACTCTACAAAGCGGTGGATGATTTCCAGTGTGATCAGCTCATTGTCCTGCTCTTCAATTGCACAACAGAAATACAGGCTGGCATACCTGCATAAATATGTACATGGTCACACACAAAAAACAGAAACAACATATCAATATAACAACACCTGACAAGATCAACTTTTTTCTACAGCAAAGCTGAAAAGGCTCAGCAGAGGATGCAATTCCTGCACCAGCTCACAAAGTTCAACCTGCCCCAAGAGCTGCTAAGCCAGTTCTACAGGGGAATCACTGAATCTGTTCTCTGCTCATCCAACACTGTCTGATTTGGTTCAGCAATCAAACAGGACAGGAACAGACTCCAGTGCAGAGTTCAGAATGCAGAAAAACCCATCATGTCCTGGACGTAAACTGTTTGAACTCCTCCCCTCTGAACGGCGCTACAGGTCACTGTACACCAAAACAACCAGAGACAAGGACAGACAGTTTCTTCCCCCGTACTATCAGTCTGATGAACAGTTAATCCATGACTGTGTGACTGGACACAGCAATCACCACAGTGTAATAAATTGTAAATATAACCATAGTATATATCAGTCTGGAAGTTCCTCTGCCATAATGTGTGTGCATATTTATTTATAAATACTCCCTCCCTTTTTCTCACCTTCTTTTCTCTCATTTTGTTATTTTGCAGCCTGAAATGAACACAGTTTTGTTTTATTCAGCTGTATGTAGTCGGTGCAACTTAAAACATCCAAGTGGAAGATATAACACCAACATGTCAGAAAAAAAAATAATCAAAACTAGAATAACTGACTTAGAAAAAGGATCGCACCCTTGTGTCAGTAATTTGTTGAACCACCTTTTGCTTTAATTACAGCCTTTAGTCTGTTGGGATATGTCTCTACTAACTTTGCACATCTAGACTTTGCAATATTTGCCTACTCTTCTTTGCAGAACTGCTCAAGTTCAGTTAAATTTGATGGTGACCATTTGTGGACTGCAGTCTTCAAGTCATTCCACAGATTTTCAATAGGGTCTGAGCTCTGACTAGGCCATGCAAGGACATTCACCTTTTTCTCCTTCAACCACTGTGTGGTCATTTTTGCTTTGGGTCATTATCATGTTGGAAGGTAAACCTTCTTCCCACTGACAACTTTCTGGCAGAGGGCAGCAGATTTTCGATATTTTGCCCCATCCATTTTTCCTTCTATGCTGACAAGTTTTCCAGTCACCAATATTTGATTGTTTGCTTCAGTTGCACTACCAGGGACTAAAGTGCTCCAGAAAAGCTCTCTTCATGCTGAGCTAATCAAAATGACCACAGCTGATCACAGTTGACTTGTATGTTTAAATATAGACTGCTGCCCCCGCGACCCGGTCCCGGATAAGCGGAAGAAAATGGATGGATGGATGGACAGAAGAGTTTGGTAGAAAAGGGAGGTCTGCAATTGAGTTATTTATTTTTTACAGTAATTTTGCTCTAATTCTACCCATGCACTGTTGTAACTATCCTTCTGAATCCATTTAACTAAATACTGTAGCTGATTTGCCAAGTAGTAATATTGGAAATCTGGTGCTCCTAGACCACCTAGTGATTTATTCTTTTGGAGTGTAGATAGAGAAATTTTGGATTTCTTGTTTTTCCAAAAAAATTGTGAAGTTAAAGAATCAAGTGATTTAAACCATTTATTTGTGGGTGTTGTGGGAAGCATTGTAAACAGTTGATTTGTCAGGTCCACTCGGCGCGACCTGCCTCTCTTTTGCCTTTCTCTCCCCTGCTCTCTCAACCTGCGGGATCTGCACCTCAGCTGAGTTGCATTCGGTCATTAGCGACTCATTTGTCGGTGAGCACAGCTGGGGTGCATTCCTATGATTACCTCCCTCCTTATTTATACCTCCAGCAGATGCTCTGTCTTCGCCGAAGCATTAACTTGCACACCCTTAACAACCTCCTTATGTATACATCTGGCAGACGCTCCATCATCGGCAGAACATTACTTAATGTACTCAACTTACCTGACGTACATACCCCATTACAGTATTCGTGGTATGTATTAAATGTCTTTTTATTTTCCACGCTGACAGTTCCTGTGCTGTGGATCTCTTTTTTTTTTTTTTTCATTAGGTTAGCCAGACGTTATTTTTGATATCCACGCTGACAGTTCCTGTGCTGTGGATCTCATTTTGTATGTTGGTTGCATGTTTTGTGTTACACGTCTCTAGGCGCCCATGCTGACAGTTCCTGAGCTGTGGATTTCCTTTTTTTGTTCACCTATCCTCCTGGTTAGCTTGTCTATTCCCCTATTCCCCTGTCCATCCTGATCCTCCTACTGTCCTGGTTCCTGTCATTAGCCTGTTTACTCCCCTGGTCGTCCTGGTCTCCTCAGCCGTCTTTGCCCAGCCCTGGTTGTATGTATTCATTGACTCTGTTCCTTTTTGTGATCCCCATCATTAAACCACATTTTTTACTAGCACCTGGGTCAGCAGTCTTGAGTCGTACCTCAGTCCTCCCTCACCCTCCTGGGGGACTAACCATAACATCATTTTGACAGTAGCTATTTGACCGATGAGTGAGAGAGGAAGACTGGATCAACGTTTAAAATCATCTTCTATCCTTTTTAGCGGGGGGGGTAGTTGAGATTAAAAAGTTCTGACAGCCTGGGAGAGATATTAATACCAAGATATTTAATGTTGCCTGTGCAGAATTGGGGGGAGGAGTCTTGAGCTGCAGAATCCCAGGTATCCTCAGAGAGTGGTAGTATGGTGAATTTATTCCAGTTTATTGTGTAGTTTAAGATCTTAATAATATGTAAAGTTTCCTGTAGAGAATTGTAGGGATCCTGTAAATATAATAATAAATCATCTGCATAGAGACTAATTTTGTGTTCTGAGTAAGTATCTTGTATTCCTTTAATTATATTGTTCTGTCATATAGCTGCTGCGAGAGGTTAGATGAAAATGGCGAATAGAGATGGTGAGAGTGGGCATCCTTGTCTGGTACCCTGCTGTAAAATGAAACTTTGTGACCTGATCCCGTTTGTACTTATTGTCGCCCTAGGTGATGTGTACAGTGTTCTTATCCAATGGATGAACAACTCTCCAAACCCAAATCTGCGTAATGTACAAAAGAGAAATGTCCAGTTAACTTTGTCAAATGCTTTCTCTGCATCTAGTGATAAAATTATGGTTTTGGTTTGTTTTTGTTGTGCAAGATTAATTAAATTAAATAATCTACAGATGTTGTCTGAAGCATTCCTGTTTTTAATGAAACCTGTTTGGTCTGGGTGGATTAGTATTGGAGTGACTGTCTCTATTCTAGTAGCTAGGGCTTTGGTAATGATTTTTAATTCTGAATTAATAAGTGATAAGGGACGGTAACTAGAAGGGTGGATTGGGTCTTTGGTTTTAATAAGAGTGTCATGATGGCTGTGTTCATGTTTGTTGGTATTGTGGAGGTGTCTTTAATTTCTGTGGTGACTCTGAGAAACAGTGGTGATAACATTTGCCAAAAATGTTTATAAAATTCAGCTGGTAGTCCATCAGGTCCGGGTGCTTTGCTATTTGGCAGTAAAATCAGTGCTTTATGGAGTTCGCCAATGGTGAGAGGAGCATCTTATCTGTCAGCTTGTTCTCTGGGTAATGTTGGCAATTCTAAACTATCTAAGAAAGTGTCTATTTATAGTGTAGACTTCTTTTTAAAAAAGTTGGTTTTGCTTGTCTCTTCATCTATTTGGGTGACTGGTACAGCTAATTGAGCTCATCATTTAATGAAAGGTATTTAAACCCTGCCTTCACTTTAATTTTCTCTCCATAAGACAGATTTACTAACACAAGCCAAAAGCAAATAAAAGATAGTCTGACCACTTTTTCCTCCCTCTTACTAAACATAATTGGTGCACAGTGGTGGTGGACGTATACAGATCTAACAGGTGTAAAGAGACATAAGAAAAGATCAGATTAGTGGATGATGAGACTCTTTGCTCCCTTTTATTCTCCTCTGTAGTGTAATGGTAAATTAGAGTGAAGTTTAACCCCTAAGTCAATATTCATTATAGTTCATTACAGCTAAACCCCAAAGTAAAATCTTCTATTAATTTACATTTTTCTTCCTGTAAATATATGGCCAGTGAGAGCTGCACCTAAGACACTCATGACAGGCCTCCTTTGTGATCTTGTTAATGCAGGCCGATGGTTGCTAGGTGACACCAAGGAGATGGTGCCAAAGAAGATTAATTATTATGCCTAAGCCTAGCCCCAGAAAACTGTCCTCATTGATGTCTGTGCCAGACAGATCTGCTCAAAGCCCAGCCCATCAGACACTCCGCTTGTTGCTCCTTTATGAGGACAACTGAATCTATTCTCTTTGTCATATGTTCAGGGCAAAAAAGGCTAAATTACACAAGTGTGCCAAAAACCTGATAACTGTAATTATCAACAGGCCCAGTTTTACTTTCTCTTCAATCAAAATGCTTTTACTCTGTTAAATACATGTATTACATATGGTTTTGTATTACAACACTGTGCTAGATTCCTTAACTTGACAACTCACCATTCCTTGAAACCCCTCCTCTAAGTTTCTTTTTCCGCCCTCTTCAAAACCAAATGTGCAAGTGCAAAAATGTGAGGAGCCGTGTTTATCTGCTCTACTGAAAGTTGCAACCATTAGCATTTTGCCTAAGTAAGTAAGTTAGATCACAAGATTAATAATACTACACTAGTTTATTGTAGATAGGCTTTCCTTAATAGGCTATTTTAAAGTTATTTCTAGAGTTTTAGTATCCTTATTCTATTCTAGCTATGTGACCATAGCCAGTGTTCACAGTTCACCCACCTTAATATCACTTTTTACTCTAGCTATAAATGAGTTTCCCTGTATGTATTGCTGTTCTTTCTCCTATTATATTCAGAGATTCATTCATGGTTCTGGCACTGTTGCTTCTAATTAACAACTCTGTCTCTTTCACATGAATGCGTTATAGGACAACCCAGAGTTAACAGAGCCAGTTGATAACTGGCTTTGTAGTGCCAGTTATCTGGGTTCACCAATGTTAGGCTCAGTGAATCCAGATAACCCCAAGAAAGCCAGACTAAACTGGACTGGATTGTGATACAGGCCCCTGGTCCTGAACACTGTCAAAGGGTAGGCATACATTAGCAGCTCTGTCAGTTTTTGGCGTGTCCTTTTATTTGGGATGTTTACTCCAGTAATCCCAGCCAAACCTGCTGTCTGCAATAGCGTTACTTTTGCCAAACACATCAGTCAGTCCTCACCCTAGGGCTTTTTTGTTGAAGCTGAAAATAGACTATACTTTGAAAATAGGAAATGTTAGGTATTTTTAGTCAGATAGATATTGGATAGATACTTTATGTATTAGAAATGTTTAGTGGAGATAGGATGTCTAGTTAGACTGTTAAATGCTTAGGCATGCTTATGAGTTTCTACAGGGTACATCTGGTCAAGGATAACTAGAGAGAAGAGTTGATGACTGTCAGCAGACAGGATGTTTAATATTATTATTATGACGTGTATAACTGTAGCCTTAGCCATAATATGTTCTTATGTTTAAGTCACGACATGTTACTAGAGGTCGTGAGAATGTTTTTAGCTACACACCACTTAA
>NW_018128182.1:103423-106625 GCF_001952655.1 Monopterus albus | reverse complement strand
TGACGTTTCTGTGTAGTATGGGGCTAGCCCAACCGAGGTGATAAAATGTATAGGCCTGGTGGGCTCGGGGGCTTTTTCATCTTACATCTGCCTGTGTGCAGGATGGAGGTGCAAGGTACCTGAGCCTGTAATGTTAACTTTACCTGTAATCCTTTGAATAAATCAGCACTGTTTTGAAGTTACTTGGACTGCCTCTTCTCTCAGAGTCAGTATGGTAAAAAGTACCGGGTACAACAGAACTATACTGTAAAGCATAAATTGACCCTGTAGCTTGTTGCAGTATGCAAGATGTGCAGCCTAAAAGGCTCATTGTTAGAATGGAATAACATTCAGATTTTTATTTTCACACTTCATCATGTTTGTAGTCATAAAGTACATATGCAGTAAAAGACATTTACAAGATGTGCATTATAAAGCAAGTCAGCTTGATACATTACAAATTCAGCCAAAGACAGCTTTTTTATTGACTCATGAAGCTAACATTAGTCTAATTAGTTAAATAGCAACAATAATTCTGCTTGTAATGGTTGTCATTGCAGATGGCAGTAGACTACGCTGTGTGAGAATCAGCCAATCAGATGTTCAAACGAACAAAAGTACAGCATAGCTCTACAGTATAGTATAAGTTTTATCAGGGCAGATATTCTGACTGAAACATCTGCCTAGTTTTTATACATCAACTCTGTGGCTATATTTAAATCATTCATCATTTATTTTCCTAGAGGCTGTTGACAAAGCATTAGTGTTGTCATTATGAGGTGACCTCTTTGGGTCTACTGTATTTTATTTGAACCCAAAACAATCCTAATTACAGTATAGCATAGCCTGAGAGAGTACTTTTTTATGGTCAGCAGCACGGTGGTGCATAAATGAGGTGCAGAGATTCAATCCATGCAGCCACCAGGATGTTTAGGCAGCATATATCCTTCTGATGTGTTTTTGAGCAATATACAGAACATCTAATTTCCTGCAAAGACATTCATATGGTCAAGGTCAAAGTGTTTATTTGTCATATGTTAGGAAACGTGTTTCCTTGTACAACTGAATTCTTACTTTGCCGTCCACATGAATGCCACACAATATAAGTGAAATATAAAGTAGATGAGCAATAACACAAATCTAAATTGGCAGTAACACAAATCTAAGGCACTTTAAAACAGCAAGTGAAGGGATCAAATAAAAACACAAGAACACAATATAATGCAGAGAGAATATATGCTATGTGGGAGCCGTGGAGTGTAAATACTCAGCAGTGGGTGTGCAATTATACATGTGCAAAATGAGTATGTAAACAGTACAGATGGAATTACATGAGGTAGATCCTGAGTCAGCTGTTTAGGAGTCTGATGGCAGAAGGAAAGAAAGGATTTTTCAGTCTAGAGGTCCTGCATTTCACACTCCTGAGCCTCCAACCGGAGGGTAGGGAGGGTAGGAGTATAAACAGTCTGGGCTGGGGGTGGGTGGGGTCCTTGAGCATGGAGGCAGCTTTCCCACACACCCCGCAGTGGTAAATGCTCTGCAGAGAGGGCAGTGGAGTCCTGGTGATCTTCTCCACAGTCTTTACCACTCTCTGCAGGTGCTTGTGGTCCATAGCAGTAGTGTTGCCATACTAGACAGTGATGCAGCTGGTCAAGATGCTCTCAACGATGCAGCTGTAGAAGTTGCAAAGGATCCTAGGTGACATGTCGAAACCTCCTCAGCCTCCTCAGGAAGTACAGCTGCCTCTCCTTCCTGATGTCCACTATCATCTCCTTCGTCTTTGCACCATGACACCAGACCGGCCACCTCCCTCCTGTAGGCTGATTCGTCCCCGCCAGTGATGTGACCTATCACTGCGGTGTCATCCGTGAACTTTACGATGATGTCTTTGTCGGAGGTGACACAGTCGTGGGTAAACAGGTGTTTAAACCACAGTCGCCCCCGGTTGGGCACAATGTATGGTGGGCACAATGTTGTCAATACGGGTACTAATTGGGGGAGGTGACAGTGGCCAATAAAGGTGATTATCCTTATCCTTATAATGTACCCGGTCACATACTCAGCATAATCCTGTACGCTAACAGAAAGGTCCTCCAAGGTGGCTGCAGCTTTAAACACATCCCAGTCTGTCTGGGCGAAACAGTCCTGCAGGGTGCCTCCAGTCTCTGGAGTCCAGAGTTTAATTTGTTTGGTGACTGGGTTTGTTTGTTTCAGTCTTTGTCTGTAAGCTGGATACAGGAACAAAGAAATGTGGTCCGAGTGTCTGAAGTGGGGGCGGGGTGCAGCCCTGTATGCACCATGTATGTTACTGTAAACATGATCCAGAGTGTTCCTGCCCTGGGTGGGAATGTTCACATGTTGGTAATATTTGGGAAATACAGTCTGTAGAATGAATGTTGGATAATCGCTCGACACAATAATGAGCGAGCAGAAATGAACAGACCCAGGCGGCTGGCTTCGGTGCAGTAGGTGGATTTATTTATAGTGCTAAAACAGAGGTGCAATACTTATATACAACAAAATAGAATGAATGAATGAATATCACCGGGTGATGACCAGTATTAGTGAAGGGGTTATTGTCCATGGAGTGATGAGGTTGGGCTGCAAGGGAAGGCGACACTCCTGGGCTGGTCAAGGTGGAGATCCGGTTGACTGAAGAGTAACAGAGAGTGGTATGAATAAGGAGACTGTGCATTGACCTGTGAAAGAGGTTGGTGGAGCTGAGGGAGCCAAGGTCCAGAGGAGAGGTCCAGGTGACACAACAGGAGACGCTAGGACTAAGAACATATGTGGAAACGGGAGAAAAATAGTACAATACGTAATGAAACGAAGGCTAACGACATAGAAAGAACCAGCAAGGGAGTGAAGGTAAAGCCGGGTATAAATAGGGAGTGACAAAGAAGGCGCAGCTGAAGACTGTCAGAAAATCAGGACAGGTGTGTTAATCAAGAGAGTCAGTGAGAAGGAGCAGACTAGAGCGAGAAAGAGAGAAGAGAGGAAGGTGCAGCCGGGCAAACCTGACAAAATAACAAAGAGATAAAATATAAATTCTGACAAACTTTCTAGCATTTAATCTGTGACTATTGAAATATTTAAACAACACTTTGAATTAATATGCCTGCAAGATGCAAATGTGAAATCAATATAATATAAACGTCAGATCAATACAATATCAATAGTATTTACATTTTACACACCTGATGCTGAGTGATTTTGTTTAAAA
>NW_018128182.1:99532-103350 GCF_001952655.1 Monopterus albus | reverse complement strand
AACAAAAAAGTAAAGAAAATAAGATACGAAAGTGACCCTGATGATGAAATTTGATTAACCAGGAAATAATAGTTTGTAAGGAAAACTGGTTAATCTATATATTATCATAATCTGGTGTTTTTCATCTAGAATTTTAAATTATAACATTTTTCTCTTGACTGTTTCTCACATCATAAATGGAAAGAGAGGCTGTCCTGGACTCTTCAGTAGCTTCTGTGGAGTCAGGAATAATCCCACTGCCTCATTTTCACTACTGTACAACATTGTTACAGTATATAGGATGGTAAAGGTAATAAAGGTTCTCAATATGCATCTCTGGCCATATATAACCAGAGATGCACCATAAAATTTCTTTTTTTCCATTCCTATATTAGGATGGTTCAAATAATTAAAACCACATCAGTATAGTTTGAATCTTTAGACGATTCTTTCTGTTCTGACAAGTGGTTTGAGCAGGATAACAGCCTCTAATCTAAGTGTATGCATTTCATTCCTGTCAGGTAGTATTATTAATAAAAATGTACTAAATCAGTAAAACCTTTTGAAATATTTGTTCCCAAGTTAAGATTAAAGTTATATATAGTCATATAAAATTATCCTCTAAAGGCTGTGAGTTTAGGATGTTTGTTCTCTGTGGGATATCTGTCTTAAAACAGACCACTCATCAAGTTAACATATTATTGTACTTGTCTCAGTGGCCTCAGTGACTCAGCAGCAAATCCCATCTCACCAATTTGTGTGGCTGGAGAAACTGATGAAGTATCCTCGGACCTCTTAAGTACCATAAGAGGACATTAAAGGAACAAACACTAATATTTTGCACAGTTGCTGCAGAAAATGATCATGCTCTGTGCCAGGAAGTCCACAGTTCATCACTGGCTGCTATGGTCATGTACACGAACAGTTCTGTCTGTACTTGATATTTTATTTCATGTAGGTCCTGTGTCTGTTCCCTGGACTACCCTACAGTAAATGAGTGTCACCAAACTTTGTTCAGTTTTATTTGCACCTGTGTGGAAGAACATGCAACTATTAGGCAACAAGTAAAATGGTTCCCTTGGCAGTGCCACATTTTAATTTCACACCACAGCACAAAATAAAATAATTTATACTATTTTCCAGAAAGAGCTCAGCAGGCTACAGCATCAAGGGAACAGGATGATGAGGCAATTTGGTTAGAGATATTAGGCTGGAGGAGGACATAGGTTTGCTATTTTTCCCCATTACATTACACTAAGAGGTCCATATCACTGATTGTTTGCAATGCAGTGGAAATTGTGAAATGTGACATTACAACACCTCAATATAGAGCCGTGTGCTGTGTATTTACCTCAAAGAATCAATACATAATGTGGAAAGAAGGTAGTTTTATTAAGACTACAATTTATAGGCAGTGTAAGTTGTGAAGGAATATGAGCTTTACTATTATGTGCTGAAAGTGACACACACACACACACACACACACACACACACACACACTGCTCTTCTTCCATTGTGCATCACCACCATACCAGTAATCAAACTACAGGATATCTTTGTGAGTATTGCTGCTATGGAGATGCTATGTGTGATGCTATGCAAATGGACTACACTGGGTGAACTTTATTATCATTATCGTTTACTAGTCATTGTGGTCTGCTCCATTTCAGTTCCTCTACAATCTTAGGACCTTGCTTTGCTCAGCCAACTAGGCAAAAGAGGAGCAGTGTTGATAACAAAGTCCCATCAAGCAGGATTGATGGTTATAGTGGTACAGGTTAAAAAGCACAATTTTCACCTAGGCTGTGAGTGAGGCTGAAATATTTTTGTGTACTTGATCTTCAACTCTTTACACAAACGGACCTACTTCATTGGGACTGCTGGCCTGTGTGTGGCTTGGACCTTAATAGAATACCCTCTTGGCCAAAGAGAGCCAGAACATATGGCCCACGCAGGTGCAGGCTGGCTTCCTGATGGGTCGCTTTGTCTCAACTAACAAGGGCTGGTCTGTTGTTTGTCCCCAGACCATTTAGACACTATACAGCCTATACTG
Source organism: Monopterus albus (assembly GCF_001952655.1). NCBI lineage: Eukaryota > Metazoa > Chordata > Actinopteri > Synbranchiformes > Synbranchidae > Monopterus > Monopterus albus. The sequence goes on along the minus strand of NW_018128182.1, from coordinate 101,318 downwards.
TAGATATTCAGACCCTGCTGGTGCAAGCGGTAATAGTTATTGTCATCACAGCTACGAAGTGCTGAGAGTACAACAAGTTGTTGCATGTGGTAGAAAATAAAACATGGAGAGAAAGAGAGAAGCCATGGCCTGCAGTGCAGAAAAGGCAGAACAGAAAAGTATAAGGCTTTGCTGGTTGACCCTGCAAAGTGTGCAAAATATCTATTTAAGCAGCCTGCTGTGTGTGATGATGAAGAAAGCAGCGAACAGGTAGGAGCATCAGAGAGGAGTGAGCATGAGCAGGTGCTATGTCACTGACAGTTTGTTCTAAGTTTGATTATTGTAGAGCCATTCTACCTGCTGTTGTCCTCATCACTCCTAATTAAATGATTACTAGTGATGTAACGGTATTTGTAATTTGGCAATATCGCGATAGAAAAAAAAAATCTCAATACTCTCATGGACCTCTGACAGTATCTACCTGGATAATATATATGGTTATTTTGCTAGTACAACTGTATTCAGATTACAGAATTTGAAGCTAACATAGGACTGCTGTTGATTTTTATAGATGTTAAGTAGCAACATTTCAGTTTCTGCCTTTTCAAGAAATGACACAGCCAGAAAAGAAACTAACAAATGCTGAACAATTTGGAAGAACTGCCAGGCAAAGACAAAACTACCCCGTTTAGAACCGAGACAATCCTGGATACATCATGCAGAAACTGTCGGGACACGGCTTTGCACAACAATTCATTGGAGATGGGTAAACAAGCCCTGCACGCATAGGCAAAAACCAACCACTTGGTAACCACCTGTAAGGTCTTTTCTCAAGTAGACCCCAATGTTTGAAAAGCACCTCCAGTAAAGCACAAATCTCATTTTTATGTGATTCATCTTAGTGTAGTTTGGTGTCTCCTTGTTTTGGTGTGTCAAGCAGCAGTTTGCTCAATTGCCCTGGTGGTTGGTAGTTTTTGCACATGCTTAGGTCATGGCAGACTACTTTTATTGTAATGAAGAAGGAAAGCAGGAGCACTGTAAGTTAAAAGAAAAAGCACCTATAAAAACAATGCTATATTATTGAGTAAAGGGCATTTTTAAAATATATTTCTTCATTTTTTTTATATCATGACAAATATCATACCATGAGTTTTTGGTATCATTACATTCCTAGTGATTACTGAATGTAGTCAGTGCAGAAACATTTGAAAAAATCACAATGAAGTTAATGTTAAATTTCTCGAAAGAAAGTGCAAAAAAGTACTTTGTATGGCTGTAAATAAGTCAAATAAACATGTTCATTTGTCCATTCTTTTTTATGAAATAATGAGAATGGGCTGCTATTTTCCCTCTCAGCATATTTTAGGTATATTTCTTCTAGAATATTGTCAATTCTTTTTTCCTTGATAACGCATAAGGCAGGGACACTGATAGGCAGACCTATTAGCCCAGTCTGCTGGTTCTAATTTAGTTTGAAACAGTTTTTATAATTTTGAAATATCTTAAATATTTCTAATAAAAAAGCAGGCTAATAATCAAATTAGGTGTCAGGTGATCATTACATTAAACCAACTTTTTATTTTTGCTTCCTGTACAGATACCAAGGGAAGAAACCCTTGGGAGAATGACATCCATCATTTTACATACTAGGCTATAACAAACTGTGCAAAATTAACTGATTATATTTTTTAAAAATTGATTCATTAGCCAATAGCCCCTCTCCATGGCCTCACCGAACTCCTCCCAGACCCGAGTTTTTGCCTCCACAACCACTCGGGCTGCAGTCTGCTTCGCCTGCCGGTAACTG
>NW_018128182.1:83363-99340 GCF_001952655.1 Monopterus albus | reverse complement strand
TCCTGGCCGTGGAACACTGGACCAGCTCTATACCCTCTTCAGGGTGGTGGAGGGTTCATGGGAGTTTGCCCAACCAGTCCACATGTGTTTTGTGGATCTGGAGAAGGCATTCGACTGTGTCCCTCGTAGCGCCCTGTGGGGGGTGTTCCAGAAGTACGGGGTCTGGGGCCCTTTGCTAAGGGCTGTCCGATCCCTGTATGACCGGAGCAGGAGCTTGGTTCACATTGCCGGCAGTAAGTCAGACTTGTTTCCGGTGTATGTTGAACTCCGGCAGGGCTGCCCTTTGTCTCCGGTTCTGTTCATTATTTTTATGGACAGAACTTCTAGGTGGAGCCAGGGGCCAGAGGGAGTCCGGTTTGGGGACCACAGGATCTCGTCTCTGCTTTTTTGCAGATGACGTTGTCCTGTTGGCTCCATTAAGCCAGGACCTCCAGCGTGCACTGGAGCAGTTTGCAGCTGACTGTGAAGCGGCTGGGATAGGGTGGCTTGTTCCCTTCAGGTTGGTGTGGAGTTCCTGCTTCAAGTGGAGGAGTTCAAGTATCTTGGGGTGTTGTTCATGAGTGAGGGAAGGATGGAATGGGAGATTGACAGGTGGATTGGTGTAGCTTCTGCAGTAATGCGGTCGATGTACCGGTCCGTCATGGTGAAGAAGGAGCTGAGCTGTAAGGTGAAGCTCTCGATTTACTGGTCGATCTACGTTCCGACTCTCACCTATGGTCATGAGCCTTGGGTCATGCTTGAAAGGGCAAGATCCCGGATACAGGCGGCCGAAATGAGCTTCCTCCGCAGGGCGGCTGGGCGCACCCTTAGAGGTGGGGTGAGGAGCTTGTGTAGCGTATAACAGATTTAGTGCATTACTCTCGCATAACATCCAGTAAGGGCCAATTGATCAGAAGAAGGAGTGGCTACTAGAGAGAGGAGGGCAGTGCAAATGAGTGAATAACCAGGGAAGAGTCTTGTTGTTGCTTTTGTCTGATTTATATAAAGAAAGTAAAGAGATAATTAAATGATTAATAGCATACATTCACTTTTGTTTGTCCTCTTGCAACTCAAAATGGAGACGCATTTTCATAAACGTGGAAAGAACAAAATTAATCTCTTATGACAAATTAACACTGCATCTCAATAAAATTAAAGGAGTTGACATTGAGTTCAACCAAAATACTATAACCAATGTCTTGAATACCCAGAAGAACAATCAGAAGCAATTCAGTGTACAAAATTACATTCCAAGCTATTATCTTCAGTTACACTTCAAATCATTTTCCCTTTAGGTTAAATGTGAGTGAGGGAAATTAATCACTTAAATCAATAACCCTGAGATCACAAGTTGAATGACTGAACTCAAAACTGCTGTTTCCTTCCAGAAAAGTCCAAACCAGGATCAATGTTCTTCCCTTGAGACGTTGTGGCAACAAAAAAATAAAAGTAACCAGATCCCAACAAGTTCAAGTCCCGTTTATCCAAAAGCACGGGAAAAAGGAATCCTCCTACCCGTTTTATTGTTCAAAGCAGTTCAGTACACAAAAGAGTTCCTTGGGTGGCTCGCCATACATCAATTACGACCCGTGTGTGTTTTCTCACACACTAGCTTTAACATTTATGCTATTGACTTCGCCCCACGCGAATAGGGCGCGGTTCAGATAAACATGCTTCATATCATGTCTTTGTCAGTTTCACTACGTGTTCCTTGCATTAACTTAATATTTGAGCTGTAACTCACCAAGGCAGATATCCGTGTTTTATCAAATAAGGGGTAAATTTGTGGTGCTCCAACGCTCTGTGGCCTGCGTCGGTCTCGTTTCCTCCAGCACTCCGTGGCCTACGTCGGTCTTGTTTCCTCCAATACTTTGTTCAACTCAGTTCTCAATCCGGTCGAATCTCTCTGTGTTAGCTAGCTCAGAAGTAAAGTCCCAATCACTTTTCTCTCTCAGTCAATCTCCAATGTGGTGGAAGTCTTGCAAACTGCTGCGCGTAACTTCATCTCTCCCTCTCTTTCTGAAAGTTTCTGAAATTTCCCTCTTGTGCATGCAGGAGGCCACCGACAGGCGGGACTTGATTCAGGTCACAGCTACCATTGGCTCTTATAAGAGCCTATCTTGCGATGCATTCAATGACCAGTAGTTTTTTCTACATTTACAAATCCTTTTCCCTGATAACTTGGGTTACCCGGGTTACACTCGGTCACACGTGAGGAGCTCAGAGTAGAACCACTGCTCCTCCACATCGAGAGGAGCCAGCTGAGGTGGCTCGGGCATCTGTTTCGGATGCCTCTTGGACGTCCTCCTAGGGAGATGTTCCGGGCATGTCCCAATGGGAGGAGGCCCCGGCGAAGACCCAGGACAAGCTGGAGGGACTATGTCTCTCGGCTGGCCTGGGAATGCCTCGGTATTCCCCCGGAGGAGCTGGAAGAAGTGTCTGGAGAGAGGGAAGTCTGGGCATCTTTGCTTAGACTGCTGCCCCCGCGACCCGTTCCGGATAAGCGGAGGAAAATGGATGGATGGCTGGATGGATGGATGGATGATTCATTAGCACTTGTTTTGCTGCTTCCTTTGAGCCATCCATGGGTCTGGGTGTGACTGTCAACTGTTCTTGGTCTGCTGCTATAGTATGACATTCATCCCTCACACATTGTTCCTGCACACAAAGCACCAGGTAGAAGTAGGCTCAACTACAAGATTTGGGCTTTTAGCTCATTTCTGATACCACTGGGTCCAGTTTCCTGCTTGATGCTGCTGGTCAGCCAGGGGTCATGTACTCGCTTGTCCCTGCATGCATCAAACTAAAGGCCAGTGTCTGGATAGTGAGGCACTTCTTTTCTTCTTTTCCACTGCAGCTGAGGGAGAGGCCCAATAAATCTGGAGGGAACGTTGTCACCAGGGACTTGGGAAAGGTCACTCCCACAGTGAGAGGAAAATGGAGAGGCTCTCTCTCTCATTAAATCTTCCCAGCTACGTTTTTTTTTTTTCTCCTAAATGTCATTTTCATAATCAGGTCAGCTGGCCAGCTAGCCTGACACCACTTTTAATTAGAAGTCTAATTGTTCTCTGTTTACCTTTACAAGGCTTTTATACTGTCTGCTTTGTCTTCCACAATCCTTTAAAACTGCTTTCCTTTTCTTCCTCTATCTCTTTTTGAAAGAGATACTCTTTCAGGGATGCTAGTCACTTCAGGTGGTAGCTGACTGTGAGATGAAACAGTTACCCAGATGACACATACAGTTCCACCTGGCTTTTCCACAGGCATGTAAAAAAATGTGGTGGTGATCAAGATGTGAAAGAATACTAAACCCTGATATACTGCCTAAGTCAAGCATCTCACATTCATGTTCTTGGCAGTCAGCTGGCTCTCTAAACTATAAAACGCAGGTAGAGTCCAGTGTAATGCTGACCTTTTTTCTATGAGACAAATTCTGCAACTATGATGTAAGCCTGACTTGTGTAGACCCGTAAATTTTCAAATATATATTAAATATTTCTTTTTATCTGTTTTCAAACAGAGAGATTTGTTTTTTCTTATCAAGTCAATGTTAAAAATGGTCTGATAACACCATAACCGTTCATTGTTGTAGGATGTGAAATTAAAGTGGAAACAGCCTAGTGTTTAGAAAAGTGTCTTTATGGAAAATTGCCATTTTGAAACCCAGACCAGCTTGTGAAATTTGTGAAGATGTAATGAGATGGATTTTCTCTTAACCTATACAAATGCTTCATAAGAGATTCTCAGTTGTACCGAGGCACTCTTAGGGTGAGTGTATATAACAGTATGAATACGAAGCAGGCACTTTTAAGAAACTACATGCAGCTATGATGGAAAAGGAAGCCTATGAATGGAAATTTTTTCTCTGCTAAGAAAGAAAAACAGTGAGGTCTTATTAACAAGCCATGTATCTGATATTACTTGAACAGTTTCATTCTGTCACTGGGTATGCTGTTTTATTTGTATTTGTATATTTACTTTCATTTATAATGTGATGACAGTAAATGTGAACAAAGCATTGTTATGCAAGTTTATGATAGAGCAGCTTTTGGAGTTGACCTGTCAAGCTTTTAAAGCAAGCCAGACAAGTTTAATTTTACCTGTTTAAAGGGGTGATCTTTTTTGATCCATAGTATACATTAACACTGAAGAAGGTAATTATTATCTTAATAAATAAAATAATGAAACTATTTGCATGTTTTCAGAGGGGTAGTAGTAAATTCATTTTATGTCCTACCTTGTTTTACCTCTGTGGGAGTCACTGCATGACTTTTGATCCTTTAAGAACTGCACAACAGCTGTTTATTTCTCTCTCTGCTATCCTGTCTCAGTTTAGCATTGCTCTGGAGGTTGGCTTCCTCCTACACTCCACTCAGACTGCATCTTCTTGCAAACACTGCTCATTCCAGTGAGCTTTCACTAGCACCAAAAACATGTGCAGTGTTAAGTCAGCAGCATCTCTATCTATCTATCTATCTATCTACAGTATATATTTATACTGCTTTAAACATTGGTGGAAAGTAAATTCACTCAAATACTATATTGAGGCATCATGAATATTTTCATTTTCTGTTATTTTATACTTTGACTTCACTACATTTTAGAGGCAAATATTCATTTGTGTTATGACTTTAGTTACATTTCATAACCAGAATAATACAAACAAAAACAGTATAATTATAAGACCTCATTAATGTGTGATGGAAAATTAACAAGCTACCCAGCAGTAATTCAAATTGAATGCATATATGCTAGTTGAAACTAGCTCCCCCTTTACCAGCTATAACGATAAATATGATGTACACCATAATGCATCAGTAATATTAATAAAATAATATGACATACAGGAATGTGACATGTACCATTCTGCATAATGAGTACTTTTACATTTAGTACTATAAGTATGTTTTGATGCTAATACTTTTGTATTAGCATCAAAACATGGACCACAAGCGCCTGCACAGAGTGGTAAAGACTGCGGGGAAGATCACTAGGACTCCACTGCCCTCTCTGCACCACAGGGTGCGTAGGAAAGCTGCCTCCATCCTCAAAGATCCCCCCCACCCCCAGCATAGACTGTTCGCCTCCCTACCCTCTGGCCAGAGGTTCAGAAGTGTGAAATGCAGGACCTCCAGACTGAAAAACTCTTTCTTTCCCTCTGCCATCAGACTCCTAAACAGCTGAGGAGTTTATTACCAGGAAATATGTCAAGTACTGTCGACCTGTACTGTTTACATTCTCAGTTTACACATGCATAATTGCAAATTGACTGTTGACTGCTGCACATGCTGCTCCCATGCAGCATACATTTTCTGTTATATTCTTATATTGCTGCATTTGCTGCTTAAAGTGCCTTAGATTTGGTTACTTATTTATCTACTTTATACATCACTTGTATTTTGTGGCATTCATGTGGACGGCAAGGTAAGAATTTCATTGTACAGTGAAACACGTGCATATGACAAATAAACACTTTGACTTTGACCATCACCTTGTACTTTACATAATCTTGTACTTTTACATAAGTAACATTTTCAATGTAGAACTTTTGCTTGTAACAGAGTATTTTTACACTGTTGTATTGCTGCTTTTACTTAAGCAAAGGATCTGAGTACTTCTTCCATCACTGGTTCTGAATGTACCTCAAAGGGATCCCTAGATAACTGTGATTACTAAGAGAAGTCGAGTAGTCTCCGGCAAGTACAACCATGTTTGTCCCAGTGCCTTCTCCACCTTAGCTTTCTCGTCTTCATACAAGTTGTGTATCTTGGTTATAGGGGCTTGGTGGCTCTTGAAGGCAATTCATATGTGCAGTCTTTGGATGGGATGCAAATTATTTCGAGCAGACCCTCATCCTCCACAATGTCAATTGACCTGCAAGCTGTAGCCACCCATTTAGCTATTGCTGTTAAAGGTTTGCTACCTGTAGAGTTGTCCAGGCATCTCCATTGCAAAGTATTCAGTGTGGTCTGCCTTTGACAAGGGGAAGGAGGGCTCTCTGCATCAGCTGTGTGCTTGGCCAGCAAGTAGCATTTGAGACTCAACGTACTCCGGTAGTAACTCAATTGACATTGACAGTAAATTCAAATAACTTTGGTCTTGTTGAGAGAACCATTTAACAGGGCTTTGAAGCTGAACTTGCCATTCAAAAGATCATTTTCTCCATTCATTTATGCTCAAGGAACTTTGTTTCTGCATGCCATCCACACCGTTGTTGCTGTGCTGCTTCCTGATTTCCCAAACTACTGTACAGGGCAGGCTGAGGGTCATAATAACAGAATGTGCATGCATTAATCGTATGTCAAAAAGTGCATTAACATTATTGCATGAACTTTGAAAGCCCTAATATTTATTTATTTATTTGCATTGTGGTGCAGAATCTATCTTTGAATTAATAGTAACTCAGCTGATACTCTGAACAGTTCCTGCCCACTGTGCTTTGTGTGGGTGCATTCCTTCTTTCTCAGTGTGCTAAATTGGAAGTTGGCATTGCTCTGCAGTAAAAGGTTGCGTGGACCTGATACCTTCCTACAGGCCAGCCTGCCACTCTGCTCTGCCAGGGCTCAAGCCATATGACTGTGAGAGATGGCTGATGGGGAGATGAAGGGTACTCAAAATTTTCCTCTAACATGAGATTTTGCACTCACAATGAACCAGTGAAATCACTCTTCAGTGTGGGAAATGGTCCTCGGGCACATTGTTGTATTGTTTCAGCAGGTAAACCCAACTGGTGTTTCGTAATCCATACTGTGATTGGCTGTCTAGTTGGCTTTCTGAAGTGGGGATAATGGATTTTACCTATAGGTAAAAAAGCACATATTAACAACAGAACAAGACATAAGAAACTCCAGTTAAACAGGGCATATATAGTAGCAAAGCTTATTTTCCAGATGTGAAGATTTGGGAGAACAAACAAGCAGTTCAAATTGAATCAGCACATTCATAACTCATACTGAGTTCAAATTTACATTCAGTTCTTATGCTTGGGTACTTGGATGTGTGTGTGACTAATCTCATTGTAAATACAAACATTATTGCTTGCCACCCCAATAGTGGCATCATGGAGCATGGTATCTGCTGGCTGTGCAAACTGCAGGGAGAAACGCTCCACTGCTCACCAGCTATCTGCCACAGCTTGACCACTGAGACACTTGCTGGCTGTGAATGTCTATACTTGTTGTGTTTATCTGTAGAATGAGCTCTGTGGCCAAACAGAGATTGTACAGAGCTTAAACAGATTGATGTTGATGGGGCGATTCTGATTTTCTGTCAAAGAGGAAGGCTTGTCAGACATGGCAAAGTTTACAGGTTGTTGATTCACTAAGTGACACCCTTATTCCAATCTATAAAGCCCAAAAAGCTTTAATTCTGCTTTGTGTCTGCACAGCCATGAGGGTCAGGATGACAAACTTTTATTGTTTGCTCTGCTGTCTGTGCTGTTGGCATCCATTTTGGAATATATCATGGTCTTAATGGATACACAAACAAGATAGTACAAACAAACTTTACCTGCAATTGTTGTCCATACACTACTAAAACAAATCAGTGAGCCACACGGTTACGCTGGGTGACATGTTCATTTATTACCATGAACATGCACATTCACTGTCCTGGTGCAATGAACACTACAGAACTAAATTTGGATTTATCCACAGCTAAGTCTAACGAGAACCAGATATTTTTCTCTGTATCTGGCTAACCAAAATAAATATAATAAGTTTTTATTGGAAAACTGTGCAGAAAAGAAAACTCCAATGAGTACTCATTTTGGTCTGTTTCAGCTGGATGTTTTTACAACTTGGGTCTTATTTTTGTAGGTTTGGCCATCCCTTCTCTTAGTTATGATAACCAGTATTGGGCAGTAGTGAACTGCATGTAATTAAACTAGCAGTTTAACTACATTTTGCAGTAGCTTGCTGGTAGTTCAACTACATTCATATTTGCGTAGCGGTTCAAGTAGTTAAATTATTGTGTGGATGCTGACAAACATCCACACTATGTTTTCCTGTTTTTTTATTTATTTATTATAATTGTGTGGATGCTGCATCCACACTGTTTTCCTCTTATTTATTGTATATATGCTGATTCAGCATCCATACTATGTTATCCTGTTCTTTATTGTGTGGATGCTTCACAGCATCCATATTATGTTTTCTTATCGTGTGGATGCTGAGACAGCAGCAGCCACACTTATGTTACCCTATTCTTTATTGTGTAGAAGCTTCAGCATCCATACTATGTTATCCTGTTCTTTATTGCGTGGATGCTTTAGCAGCCACACTATTGTTATCTTGTTATTTATTATTATTATTTTTATGATTTCTTCTGCCCATTTTTCAGCACTTAATTTCTTCATTCTTCAGCTTATTCAACAAAGAACTTCAGCCATTTCCTCTCAACCTTCAACTATTTCAACAAATAAGAAATAACCCCAGCCATTTCTTGTCATCCCTCAGCTGTTTCAACAATTGATTTCAGGCATTTTCAGGTAATCTTGCAGCACTCAGTATCCACACGCATTTGTGACAGGAAATGAATTTTTCTAGTTATTATTGTGTGGATGCTTGTCAACATCCACAGTATTGTTTTCCTCTTATTTATTGTGTGGATGCTTGTCAGCATCCACACAACCTTTTGTCAAAAAAGTCAACTCCTGCCTCCTGCCTTTGTCAAAAAAGTCAACTCCTGCCTAAAATGTGACTAGTTTGCATCCCTGTATATCAGCTCAGAGAGCATGTCTGAGGCAAGTCGTCCAGTCTACAGCTCTGGAGAGATCCGACACTTCCAGTATGACAGTCTCCATTCACTCTCAGCAGCCCTCCCACTGACTGCCATTCATTTAGCATCATCTTCTCATAAGACAAATAGTCCTTCCATGGACTTTTACATACTCTGCATAGTCTTTCATCCACTTACTTTTATTCCTTCTGAATAGTCTCTTCACTGTCTTTACTGTAATTGCATCCATTTTCTGTGAATAGATGTAGTGAGTATAGTTTCCAACTACAGGCAGTTTCAGTTCTGATGTGTGATCCTGTTGCATAGCTGAGAGGAGAAGAAGAAAGGATGAGAAGGAGGAGGCTGTGAGGAGTCATCCCTCCCATCCAACTCCTACTTTCTCTGTCTCAACTGCTCCAGGACTTGCGGTTAACCTCCGGGTGGCCAATGATGGCTTCTCCCCGTAGGGCAGGGACGTGGGCAGGAGGGACGCACTCTCCTGTCCGCCGACTAGTCCGACTGCGACAGGACAGCCGATCTGGGCGAACCAGAACCCCATAACCCGGTTTACAGTGGAAATACCGATGACCTCCAACTGAACCGTCATTCTTACCTAAAGGCAGAAAATAAAGGTCATTGCCACCAGTCGGAGGTGATGCAGCACTACAGTGAAGTCAGCACGACCAATCAAAGGCATATTAACAGAGGAGTCAATCATGGCTCAGCTGGCTTGATTATTCAGTTACTATTGTTCAGTTACTACTGTTACTATTACACAACTAGAGGACAGTACTGTACATAACATACCAACATTAATTTTAACTTGTGGTTTCTCATGTATTTTAGGTGAAAAGACCCTTTTAACTGAGCACCTACCTACAGGCGTGCTCAGCTCCACACCCACCCACACTCCCTCAGCAAAGTGCGCCACTCCCACTTAACGCGCTGTCCCAGCCTTATTGCTTCCTACTGTAACATATGTCCCTTCTATCAGCCAATCAGGCAATGCGTCATCATGGCTACATTCATCATCGTCCACAAGAATTTCCAGCCTCTCCAAGCCTTCGCCAACTCCTCCACTTCCTGAGGTTACCAGCTCCTGGTCAGAGAGGGAGCTTTTTGTTGTGACGTCGTTATGATTGGCTGAGCTGTGGGAAGCGAGGGGAGCAACGATGGGCATCTTAGAACCACACTGAGGAGGAGAGTTCACAACATCATTCCTGTCAGCACCCTTCTGCTGGGGGGTTGTGGGTAACGTAGTCTCAGCAGCCAGTAGGGAGGAAGACGAGGAGGAGGGTTGCAGAACGTCAGACAGGGTAACTGTAGAAACGCTAGTGGAGAAATAGCCGCTTGACGACTGGCTGAGGGGGCTGAGAGGGGTGGTGTCATGCGAGTCATGCACAGGAAGAGGAGGGACCTCTGCCTGTCTGTCTTTGGTTGGGTGCCGTAGAATAGCCGTCTACAGGAAACAGCAGTTGCCGCAGGAACAGAGGGACAGATGAGAGCATGCACACAAGACAGAACAATCTCAATTTCTCCAGCAATGTTACCTTCTGAGTTAACAGGAAGGAGGGAAAGTCCAGGGTCTGTTACATGTATGGGCTATTTGTGGAACCATTTGCATCAATTGCTAATCATTTCATTTGATATCTGGAGCCACATTTTGGTTTGACTACAAAAATAATGCAGTCATTCTTGAGACTAGAGAGCGTGTTAATAAAAAAGATGAAGGAAGAAAAGTATGCATGATGCAAATTGAATCAACTTCAACTGGAAGCAAATGAAGAACTTACAGTATGTAGAACCATAACTTCAAATGAACATGGCTGCAGTAGGTAATTTTACTGGAGTTAAATTTCAGGTTTACATCAAAACAATACTGACATGCCCATATGTACAATGAAAGAGTTCTTGGTTGTAATTGTTTCTTCTCTCCATGCCAGCCACAGACACATACCCTCCATATGGATTTCACCTAAGTGACAAACAAAAATCCACAGTCCTCATCCTGAGTAAAACACATTCTGCCAAAGCTAATGTGAGACTCCAGCAGTCAAATCAAGTAAGCATCTTGAGTATGAAATTACTCTGAAACGCGTTGCTAAAAAGACTAACTCGGGAATATTACCACCTGATTTGTCTCTCACAGGCTGCTGAGGACTCACATTGGCCTCGGCTGAACTGTCCAGAACAAGGATTGATGATTTTTTTCCCCTGTCACTTACATGGAGATCCGTTAATACAGTAGGGCATGCTACTGATTTTACAGCAGAAGTTACATTTACTTATAATGGGAGTACTACTTAGCCTGTGAACTCGGTTGTAAATTGTCTTTCTATGACTCTGGAGGATATTTCTAGATGAAAAATAGTTTATATTCTTTTAGCCTTATGCAATGTTTTAAACAGAAATTCTGCATTTCAAACTGGACATGTGGTGGCTGAAAGAAGTGGGGAGTCTAATGTAAAACCATGCTGAGCTGAATTAAGAGAAATGTAGGCTCAAGTGTTTTGGAAGCTTGATCCATAAAAGGCACTAAAGATATAGTAAGTGGGGTTCTGCTGCGTCGATACTGTGTACTGTCTCTTGCAAGTCCCCCAACTTTATGAAAGTGCAACACTAAATTGCTAGAATATCCCTTTAAGAAGGGGCTGGTAAGGACAGACACAAGTAATGTGACCAATAATGCTTTCAGTACGAATATGGGCATGTAAGTATTGTATTGCTTATCCACAGAAATAATGAATTACAATTATGAAAAAAGTAAATATAACAGATTTGTGTACTGTTTTCACATGAAACAAAACCCTGTATTGGTAAAGTCCATAATAGAAATCTGAGCTGAAAATTATTGATCAACCACCAGACAGTAAGACAGAGGTCAACATGTAAGGGGAAGAAGCATGGGGCAAAATCTCACCGCCTCAGTCTTGACTCTGTTGTCATCCCCTCCTGATAATGTTATGATGCGAGGCACATGCTGCTGAGTCCACAAATCAGTACAAGACAATAAGAGCACATGTATGCATGCAGCTATGCTCAGTTTACTGGAAATGTACTATCATACCTGTTCTGCATGTTTTGATACCAATATCACACTATTAGATATTTACTCCATCACCAAGTTAGCTGAATGATAAAAGCAGTTCAACTGAAGAAATACAAGTTTCTGAAGATACTTTGACAAACTTTTAAGGCAAAAAGATAGTGCTTGTGATCCTCGTCTTTCCTTGAAGAAAAAAACTGCATTGTTCTGGGCTATTCTGGACTGTGCTGAGATCAGCGACATCATTACTGCTGACCTGCTGGTTGTGTGGTGAAGGTCTCAGTTCCTTCTTGTCGTCTCGCGCTGGAAACAGAGATTTGAGCAGTTTGGGCATCTGAGGAACCAGCGTCTTAACTGAAAGATAAGAGGCAGCAAGTGCTGGAGGTGCAGGAGCTGGAGGACGTGTGAAAGGTTAAGACAGGAAGTTGAAAGCAAATCCAGGAAATGGCAAAAACCCCAACACCATGATAGATTGATAGAAGATGACACCACAATGTGATTTTAAAATGTAAAATATACTAATCCCTGGAGTGAGAAACAGATAATCACAAATCAATTAGTTCTGTTCATTCTTAAAACAGAATTAATCTGAAATACATCACATTAACATGAATTCTAACTGACCAGGTAAAGAAATCACTAGGAATCAGCTAGCTGACAGAGAACTATTCCGATAATCAGAACAGACACTGAAAGTTTTAATAATGGATATGAGGAGAGAGGAGACAGAAGTTCACAGCGTGTTACAAAGCAAAAAAGAATAGAAATGATGTCAAAATGACAAGAAATACAGCAGCAAGAAAATGAAAAAGTGACCCATTGGGAATTAACTGGTTTTCTAAATGATTTGGTCATAAAATGTGATCTGATCTTCATCTAAGTCACCAATATAGACACGCAGTGTGCTTAAGCTGATCCCATACAAACAATTATAATTTTTCATGTCTTTATTGAATGCACCCATTAAAAATTCATAGTAATGGTGGAAAAAGTAAACAAATCCTTCAATTTAATAACTGGTTGAAGCTCCTCTGGCAGCATTAACCAAGTGCTTCCTGTAGCTGTGGATTAGACCTGCACAACATTCAGGACAAATTTTGGACCATTTATCTTCACAGAACTGCCTCAGCTCAGATGACATTTATCCTGTAGGACTGCCTGATAAACTTGGGAATTTATTTTCACAATGGCAAGCTGTCCAGGCTCAGCTGCAGCAACGCAGCCCCAAATCATCATGATCCATTCGCTGCACTTTACCACCAGGATGATATTTTTATGTTGGTATCAGGTTCTCTTTTCAATCCATACATAGTGCTGTGTGTTCTTCCCAAACAATTCAACCTTAGTTTCATTGGTCCACAAAACATTTTCCCAGCAGTGTTGTGGAGTGTCAAGGTGGTCTTTGGCAAACTTTAGGTGCACTGCAGTGGGTTATTTTGGACAGCATCAGCTCTTCATGAAACATGATATTTTCATGTTTCATACCAACATGAAAACAGTATCCCAACACTGTAGTAAGGTGGAGGCAGTATCATGATTAGGGGTTACTTTGGGGCTACAGGATAATGTCAGGCTGTCCACAAGCTGAAGATCAGTGGAAGTTGGGTGACGCTGCAGGACAGTGACAGTAAGCACAGAAGTAAATCTATTACAGAATGGCTTCAAAACAAGAACATTTGCAATTTAATGTGTCCCAGTCAAAGCCCAGACCTCAACCCAACAGAGATGCTGTGGAATGACCGCAGACATTTACACCCGATGTCCTCTAGGAATATGGCTGAACCAGTTCTGGAAGGAAGAGTGGTCCAAAATTCCCCCTGAACATTTTGTAGGTCTGATTGACAGCTACAGGAAGCACTTGTTTGATGTTACTGCTGCCAAAGGTGGATCAACCAGTTATTAAATCCAAGGGTTCACTTACTTTTTCCACCAGCACTTTGAATGTTGAATGGATGTGTTAAATAAATAAAAAACTATAATTGTGTGGGATCTGTATTGGTGGCCTAGATGAAGATCAGATCACATTTTATGACCAAATCATGTATAAAACCAGGCAATTCCCAATGGTTCACTTACTTTTTCTTACCACTGTATTACCTTTTACTTTTTCTGAGAAAGATAAGAGCAGGGTGGAGATCCAGTGTTTTATAATATAAGTGGTGTTATGTCAACATCAGACAAAATAAGAGACTGAAAGGAAGAGAAGGCATGTCCAGGGAGAGATTCTCAAAATTCATAAACCGAAGCAGAAAAATAAGAGAAGAGTAAGAAAGAAGGGTGGGTAGGAGAGTAAGCTGGAGGAGTATAGAAGAGAGTCACATGGCTTCTATCAGGGAGATGATATATAGGGGCCAAAGGGAGGATGTTTACCTTGCTCTGGTTCTGGGTTCTGTTGGGGGGTTGTGGTGAAGGGAGTAGGGGATGGAGAAGGGGAGGTGGAGTAAGTTGAAGGGGAAGAAGCTGGGCGCGGGAGGGTGCGGTGTAAATGAGAAGGCATGAAGATATCCTGTTGACTCTCCCATCGACCCTGAGGAGAAAACAGGCAGAAAGCCAACAGGATACTAGTTGAAAATAATTAGTATCAAAACATAAACCATTACTGTAAGTGTACTATTTTTGCAGCAGACATGTTAAAATTTGACCAGATAAAAAGAAGTGATACCTTATCATCCAGCAGGCAGGTTGTGGACAGGTCTTGTCTACTTCCAGAGAGCTGAGACACACAGAGAGAATACTGAAAAAAATGATATTAAATTATGCAGTATATTTGCATTAGTGTTAGTGCACGTGTTTTACCCTGTGGACAGAAGGAGAACTTAGGCTCCGTCTGTTGCTCCTCCCTCTGCCAGTCAGCTGCTCTTTTATTGCCACCTCCTACAAAACACAGGATTTTGAAAATATTCAAAAAAGTAAAATGAATTACTTTTGATAAACCTGCCATGTCTAATATGACACTGCATGCATGACTATTGTTCTTTATGTATCCTGTTTTATGTACCTGTAACATCTATATGTATTTCTTACTATCTCTCCATCTACCTGTCTGAGTCTATCCAGTGTGAGGATGTTCTCCAGACTCAGGACACTTCGAAGATATTTCTCAATAGCAGCCTCGTCATCAGCTGACTGGCTGTCATGTGCGCTGGCGGCGAGCCGGGCCAGCATCTCCCTGTCCTCCGATCCAGGAGAATCCTGTTGGGACAAACCATCGCAGAGAGTTGGGTTCAATAATCTACCTTGCTAAAGTTATCTTCAAGAAAACACTGATTTTCTGACATTCTTCCATTCCCTCACCCCTGGGATGTTGGAAACCACCTCGAATGTGACTCCACAGCCAGGTATAGTGCTGCGTGTTGACATCCTTCTGAGAAAGTTGTGGGCAAACCCCTGGCGGCCCGGGTTAACATTGACACAGATTCTTTTCCTTAGGACCAGCTGCATGTTGGCGGGGTGGCTGAGCTGAACCACCACTCGAATTGTGAGGTATACCCGCTGCTCGGGCCAGGCTCCCCCACGACTGAGCTGGGGACACTCGTGGACGGTGGAGTCCCATGATGCCTCTGCTTTCACCTGTGGGGTCATGAAACACAGTTACTACTGGCGAATCAAACAGTATGTAAGTGGGCTTGGGGTGACCCCCAAAAAGTAACCCATGTGGGTCCATCCTCACCTCTCCATCATAGTGTTTAACAATCTGGAGGTCAAAGAAGTCATCCTCATCCTCACCACTCAGGGTGGCATCCCAACCTCCGGCCTCAGGAACCTCAAACTGGTCTTGAGAGCTCAGGTCATCAGCTGGAGAAGCAACAACGACAGCAACAACAACAAAAAAAGCAAAGCAGCTTGAGAGCAGAAAAACACTAGATCAAGTAAAAATTACTCAACCAATGACAATGTGTTTATTCTTGCAATGTTAGGCTATGTTTCACAATGCAGCTAACAATACACTCGTAAAGTCACATCTTATTGGTTAGGCTCAGGTGAGAATGAATGTGTTTTTGCACCCTCAGCATTAACAGACGTACGTTTGAGGTTCAGGAAGAGGACAGGAATATGAGTCTCCATGCCTGACAGAGGAACCCTGTGAACAAACATACAAACTTTGTGACCAACACATAGGTTAGCCGATACCTTTGTGCCTCATTAAAGTTCACAGCCAAAGAGAAATATAAAAAAGCCAACAAATACACATCCTGCCATTTGTCGTACCATTCAGCAGGTGCTCCAGGAATGC
>NW_018128182.1:69941-83351 GCF_001952655.1 Monopterus albus | reverse complement strand
TCCATCACAGCATTTCTCTCCTCTGTCAGAGTCAAGCGCCACTCCAGCAGCTGGGCCTCCCTCTCCATGTCATCTTCCGTCTTTTCTGTGCACACAGAAACAATCAAAACATAAAAACTTTCTACATGAAGAGTGTTAGTGTTTTGTGAATGTAGAAAAGTGATTTTCTATACATTTGGGGACAGTTAGAGTCTCTCTGTGTGTGGATGTGTGTATGTGTTTTTTTTTTTTACCTGCTTTGCTGACAAGACTCTGCAGGTGCTGGTCGAGGTATTCCTGTCGCTTGGTGAGAGCAGCTAGCCACTGTTGCCGCAAACGCTCCAGATCTCTTTCCTGTCCAACAGACCAGCCAGTTAGATTCATTTTAGCTGCAAGTCAATTTAAAGCTTAAAGAAAATATGAACAGCCTGTAGACAGAGCTGTATTTAAATGGTTTACCTGATAACTGTCCATCTCATCTCCATCCTGTTTTGCTGTAGTGTTTCTGATCTCCACACAACCCACTGACACGGCAAGAACTATCTCTGCTATCAGAGGCATGGTACCCGAGTCCTGAACTGAACGCACATCCACCTGGATCCGCCTTGACTGACCCTAGAGGGTGAGGGAAGAGGGGGAGCAGTGCACAGACACTTAGAAGACAGGACATTAATTTGACTGAGACTGTGTTAGGCCTCATCCCTACCTGCCGAAGCTGGAAGATTCCTCCAGTCTGTACATCTCTAGCAGGAACCACCTCCACTGGGATAAAGTCTCCGTTCTCATTGATCTCCAGGATTTGAATCCACAGCTCCAGACGACGCATTACCTCACTCCACCTGCAAAGACAAACACTATCAGCACATCTGGGAAGCACCAGTGCATTGATTTGTCAGTATTTACTGGAAAGCCAGTCTTGCAAACCAGACTTAAAAGTCAAAAATGAGTGTGTGTGTCTACCTGTCTCGTAGTGTGCGTGTCTTAGCCTGGATGATGCTGAGGTCCCACAGGGCGGGGTTCCTGCCTGTATCTGTCTGCCTGTGTCCATATACCTCAATTGCAACTGCCCCTTCTGTGAGGTACTCGATGAAATCTTCAGTTACTGACACCGCCAGCTCCTACAGTAACCACAGAGACCAGTGTAATAACGACAAAATATTAGTGACCACTCCCTCATGACTGTTATAAAACTATCCACACACAACAATAGTTCAACCCATACACAGATCATAAAAGCTTTTAGCTTTGTTGTTATAAGCCATATACAAGTCTTCTCCATCCCCACCCCCCAGTGGTCACCTTGCAGCTGTCAAACACCACCATGCAGTGTGGGTCCTTGGTGCTGGGTGACGAGGATGATGGGTCAACTTCAGGAGCCACGATGGTGGGCTCAGGCTGGTCCCAGAATGAGTACTGACAGAAGACGAAGTTGGACAGGTACTGGGGTAGACCAGTGGCCTGCAGGATCTTAATCTGCAGATGATACACAGGTCAAAGGTCAGCACTAAAAGATATGTTCTCTATCATTTATACTGCAAACTGAAACACAATAATAGATTTCATATAAAGTAAAATAAACACGGTATTCCTTTAGGCATAAAGTACAAAGCTGCAGAAATGTTAAACTACTAACTGCAGCAGGTCTAAAATCACATGAGATGATGCACTTCTCTCTGATGTATTTGTCGTACCATGCAGACAAGTTTGCGATCCTGGACTTCAGTGTCTTGATTGTTATCTGGTTCATCTCCTCCAGCCATGTTGTCCTCTAAGCCCCCTCCAACCCTCACCACCTCCACATGGAGACGCCCTGCAACCTGGACACAGGGAGAAGAAGGGAAAATACAGAAAACAGCGTTTACCCCAGTCATGTCTAGAAGATGTTAGCATGTGAATGATTAACTTACTATTTCCTCACTCTTGCATCTTTTTAAACTCACGTATCTCTCACCTAGAATTTTATATCACACATAATAACAAGATTATGGTCTTAATGTGACCTTTAAAAGCCACTCCAGACAGGTGTCAGAGATTACTAAAATATAACTAACATTTCAGTGAAAACAGGTGACAGGTTTTAGAAACTACAACAAAGAAAGTACTTGTGAAAGTCACAATAAATTAAATTTAATTAAACAGAAAGTGAAATCAGTTGATTCTTTATTAATGTACGTAACTGTTAAACCTGCTTCAGTAACTAGACAAATGCAAATGCGTGTGGATGCTGTGATTCTGAAGGATCGCCCTGAAAATGCCTGAAATCAATTGCTGAAACAGCTGAAGGATGAGAAGAAATGGCTGAAGTTCCTTGTTGAATAATGTGAAGGATGAGATGCAATAAATACAAGCAGGAAATGTCCTTGAAAAGCTGAACATTTTGCTACATGAAATAGAAAGTATGCTGAAGTTGAATTTCCTCATTCTTTTGAATGGGGCAAAATTTTCAGAATAAAGCTAAGTATTTTGAAAAGTATGAAGTATAGCAACATTTTGAATGGAAGCATGAATGTCCATGGGGAGCTGAACATTTTGATACCTGATATAGTTGAAAGTATGCTGAACTAGAATGTTCCCATTCATTTGAATGAGGCAAAATTTTCAGAATAAAGCTAAATATTTTAAAAGGTATGAAGTTTAGAAAAATTCTGAATAGAAGCATGAATGTCCTTGAAGAGCACTCATGTCACACCAGTTTATAATCTGTGGCCCTGCAGTATCCTTCAGAGTGACATTGGAATATCCTGACAACAACTTCCCACCACAAGCACATTCCAGCCTGTGCTGGTCTGACTGACAGTAGACAAGGACAAACTAGCTGACAGTAACAAGGAGCAAAGCTCTGAGCTTTGAAAGGAACTGGACATTCAGTTGTTAAACTGTTTACATTGTGTGTGTGTGTGTCCATGTGTCACTGTGCCACTGTGTGTTACTGTGCATCATTGTATTGCTTGGATTGTATATGGGTTTTATTTTGTGTGTGCATGTTATTCTGTTGCTGTTTGTGTGTAAAAATAGCATGTGCATCGTTAAGTGACTCAGCAGTTTGAGGACACTACAGCAGATTTCAGTAAAACATGAGCTTCGAACGATTGACAATCGAAGAAAAACTGTAAGTCCTATTGAAGAAGTCTCTGAATTTCTGAATCGTTTTTTTCAGTGGCCATCTATGGCAGAGTGAGGCGACACGGTCTCTGGAATGTGCCACCTCATTCAAAAACATTTCATCCTATCGCAATCGTATTTTCTGATTCCTCACAATTTTCTCTACCATTTACATGTATAACTTGTATGTGAAAGCTTAAGGTTGGCAGAAAACAAGCTGAAAATTTGTGAAAAGGCTGCTGACTCGGCATCCACACAAAAGAACAGGATAACAATAGTGTGGCTGCTGACTCAGCATCCACACAATAATAATAATAAAGAACAGGAAACATAGTGTGAATGCTTTTCAGCATCCACACAATCACAGTAAGATAGGAAGGGAAAAATAGCACAAAAAACCTTTACCCTAGTGGGAAATTTTGGGTAAAATAGGGTATAGAATTTCAATTGCTGATGTATTTTGCTACCTGTGTAACCTACCTCTCCCTTCTGGTTGATGATGGGAACAGCGTACTGCAGCTTAACATCATAGAAGAGACAGGAAAGGAAGACATTGGCAACGCCGATCAGACTGTGGTTTTCCTGCTCATCAAAGAATGGGTCAGCTCGACGGAAATATGAGCACATCACCTAGACGAAGTGACAGGAGAACATAAAACAGAGCTTTTTTTTTTTACATAAGCAGGCATCAACAGTTCTAATTATGTATGATTCCAAAAGCTGATCAAAGAGTATGTTCTTAATACTATCATATACTGTATTTTTGCACTCGTGCTTACTGACAGTGCTCTCATAGTGGCCATAAGAAATTGTAGGGCTGCCCCCTAAGAGTTGAACAGTCAGGTCATTAGTCATGAGACCTGTCAGTGAAATGACTCTTCTAGTCAAGCCTTCGCTTTTATTTTATCTTTTGTCAGCCAGTGTGGATTACAAGGCCCAGCCCCTGTTAGTTTGTCATCTTATCCTCTTTTTGCAATTTGCTCAATGCTTTCCACGGTGGCTTGGGGGGGGAATACCCACTCAGTGGTGACACTGTCCAGTACATGGATGTACATTAAGGTCGGATCTCTTTAGCAAATTGCAGAAAGGGGAGAAAATGAAAACAAAATCCACTAGGACAAGGCACATAAAGGTGAGATTTGTACTTTATTAGAAATGTTTTCAAACATCGCAGTCTACTTTTACAAGAGAAAAGACTGTTGCAGCAATGTGGGAGGTTTTGCATAGCCTGCAAGTCTGGTTTGTTTACCCGTCTCTGTTAAAGTGCAATGCACAGTTGTTTACCAACCGTTTCTATGACGTGCATCCACCTGAGTGGGACTAGAAAGCTAACAAAAATGCATGGGGAAAACATTTCAATGATGAATTATAAATAAGAGGAATCATTCACAATCAAGCTGGCACACATCAAACACAGTCACAACATGCGTTGGTTAACTTATAAAAGCCTAAAAGTGATGCAATATGCATCACAATTTTTCAGATACATTGCCATGAAATTAGCTATTTTAGGCAGCAACAATCTCAAAAAATGCCAGCCAAATCCTGGAGGGACTGAATAAATCACTGCTAGATCGGAGATGAAATATTTGCCAGGCTAACTCACCAGATTGTCATCGTGATGGAGGTGGTAGTCCTGCCACTCCTGGTACAGCTCTCTCATGTCCACCAGACGGTTCTCCATCTTCTCCAAACTCCAGATCTGTTTCCCTTTACACCGCCTTCGAACCTGAATCGCTGGTTCACTGAGCACAGCATCCCTCTACACACACACACACACACACACACACACTTATAAAATGGGCTGTGCTAAATACAGAAGACAGGAAATTTGTGCATGAGTGTCTACATATTTGAGTGTCAGACTTTGCGATTTGCGTTGAGGTTGTCTGATGGGATCTGCAGAGTGACTCTGTATTCAGTGTGTCGTTCCAGTTCCTCAGCAATGAAACAGGCTTCTTGCACCAAGAGGTTTGCCCTCACTATCTGCTCTCTCAACCTCCGCAGACTCCTCACCAACACCACCTCCCTGCAGGATGAGAGGTGCCAGAGAGGAAGAGGAGTCAGAAAAGAGGAAAAGGTAATATGGTAGGAGTGTGTATCTCTCCCTCTCACATGATTCAATACATATCTCAATACATGGTCCACGATTAAATACAAAAATGATACAGCAAAGTTTGTGATGATACGATAGAGTACAATTCATAGTGATTTCAATTTGATTCAACAAATATTCCATTTTAACTTAGCTTTTATTTCAAAGACTATAAAGTATCCGTTTAGGGTACAAAATTAAAAAGAATTAGTGTTCCCTCAAAACAGTTTTGTATTTCAAGCAGCAAATTACTTTATAACTTTTTTTGTAATGCATTTTTCTGGATTTTTTTGTTATTGTTGTGTCTCTCACTGTTCACATAAACCTACCATTGAAATTGTAGACTGATCATTTCTTTGTTAGTGGGCAAACTTACAAAATCAGCTGGGGTTCAAATAATTTTTTCCCTGACTGTAAATAAAACCTGATGTCTATTCTTTTTAACAATAGTAAACAATGGGCACTGGGGAACAGTAAACCAGCTTCTGTTTCACCATATCCAACACGGCAGGAGCGCATTTTTCACTTAAATCGTGCTGACTTGTTATTGCGTGACTCAGCTTCAGAGTCACTGTCATGTTTCCTGGACTGCTGTTTTTCCTGGACCTGTGTCATTAAGGAGATGTGTTTGAATGCCAGAAGGAGATGGTTCATACACACACACGCACGAGGCACACACTAGAGCAGAGCACAATGAGAAGTGACAGAAAAGTTGCCAAAGATCAGTTTATGAGGTCCATATTGACTGTTTTTAAAAACTCATATGGATTGAATCTATGGTTTTCAACCAATGCAGCCGTAAATCTGACTCTTGTATCAATTTTCCGAATCATATTGGTTTATCTTTACACCCCCAGGACATGGCCATGCTTAAGTTGCATTCTTCATAGAATAGACTAAGGTAAAAAAAAGCCTCTAATTTAGTGTGTATTTATATTCTTGGTGCACTTATTCACACACAGACAGACACACTCACCTGTCCTCACTCCACTGCCTCAATCTGCTCTGCGCGCTGCTTGAATGGCTCAGCCCTCCCATACTGAGTCTCTCCAGGCTGCGGTAGTGAGACTGCTGTCCCGAACCTTGCTGGCCAGACACCAGTGCTCCAGAGTGGCCTGTGGACAGACGCTCTGGGTTCAGCCTTTTGCGGAGCTGCTGGAGCTCCTGCTCGTACATCTGCCTCTGTCGCTCCAGAGCACAGCGCTTCTCCTCTTCATGCTGTCTCTCCAAAGACTGGAGGACTGCCTGCATGGGATCTTATGGGACACAATGAAGAGCACTGAGAAAGCACAAGACAGGAAACTAAACTAACTGATGCTCTCTCTATGCAGAACATCGATATTTATTTTTCCTAGTTACCATTGTTCCCTAGAGCCTTCATCATGACTTCTGTCTGGGCGAACTCGTAGGAGAAGCTGACCTCACTGGACACTTCACTGGCTGAGTCACCGTCTGCATCCAGCTGTTCACTGCTGCCACTGTTCTTCATCACGCCGTCCTCACCCTCCTCATCATCAGCTCCCTGAGAGCGCCGCTTAGGCAGGTTGATCCTGCACACGGGATGTCCAATTTATTAACCTTTGGTATCATTTGGTTTATTTGCTATAATCCAATTCTAAGTGAAACACACTGCTCAAATGTGACAAGAATTTGATATACATAAGAACTGGGTGCATTTCAATTAAAAAAAATTAAGTAAACAGCTTGAAAATGTATAGAATAAAATGCAGGTGCAACATGTGTATGATGATTATGATTTATAGAGTACTGGGTGATATTCTATGATAACAACATTAAATTTTAACCAAAAACAATGTACAACTATTTAGTGTTTGTATGAAATTACCTAAAGAAGTGGTTATTCCCCCAGAGTATTCGGTCACCATGGTGAAGCTGCAGAGCGCTAGTTACTGGAGAGCCATTAACACATGTCCTAGAAACACATAATAAAACCAGTTGAGACATTAGGTTTCCTGTTAAAAACTAATATAACAATGTCTCTGTTGGTGAGAGAGCTGTTAACCCTGGCAGTGTTTGTGCCTCCCACAGAGCTCCAAAGACTCACTTCCTCCTCCCCCTAAATTCAAGTTCATGTAGCTGTAGGTTATTCAGTCAGCCTGAACGCTGATGCTGTTATGCTAGCATCACTTACCGAGCATTCCGGTAAGGGTTAAGGATGACAGCTGCATCTGCTGTAATGTCAATGACACAGTGTTCTGCCTGGATGCCCATCCCGCACAGCTGGATGTCCTGGGAGTCTGCAGAGCCCACCTTGGTGTGTTCCTGAGATACAACATTTAAGACATCAGAAGACATAATTTGCTGAGAATCAAACAAATAAATGAATGTGACAGTCATGTGTAGTGAGGTAAAGGCTACACAAAATATTCCAAAGTGTGTCAATGTTTGTTATTAAGGGAATCAAAACTGGCCTGAACTTCACTTCCCCAGGCCATCAAAAAACAGCTTTATTATATTGTCTTCAAAGCTGCCTGTGATTTGCTAGAACAAATTCATTTCCCTCTAGAAGTTTCCCAAAACATTGTTTTCAGTCAGATAAGTGACTCCTACTCAGTTTGTTATAAAAATGACACTTTAGTTTCTACTGTCCAAACTGTGTGTGTTTGTAAAAACTGTCTATGACAGCTGAGCTGAGATGTAATGTTTAAAGGGCAGATGGATCAGACACTGTGTCAAACAGATAGAAAATTAAATGGTGAAGTAATATCATGAGGAGGGAAGTGTGCATACTTTCAGGTAGTAAACCAGCAGTTCATTGAGGGCAGGATCAGCATTAAGGTTGACAAGAAAACTTTTATCATCTCCAACTTTAATCCCTGAAGACTGGAGAGAAATACCCAGACTCTCCAACTGCTTCTGACGCTCCTGCAAATACACACACACACACACACACATCATATTTACAGTGTATGACCCAATATCTAATTGATGGGAACAAAAGTAAAAATCCATTTATTTGATTTTCAAACCTCTTCTGCATCTTACCTGTGCAATCTCCTCGGTTTTACGCAGCTTCTCCTCCCAGGTAATTGTCATCTCTTGAATCAACTTCTCCGACTCTTCCAGACGCTCCTTCAGCTCTGGAGCCTTCAAAGACTGAAGAAAAAACAGCAGGTGAGAGTGGGGAAAGCATAGATTTCTACATGCTGAGTTCCAAGATTTCAGAGCTGTCTCACCTCTGCCTGGGACAGCTGAACTCGTAGTTTCTCTACTTCCTCTCGGAGCTCCCTGATAATGCGAGCATTGGGGTCTTCATTAACGACAGCGTGGTTGACAATGTTCTTTGCTCGGTCTGCATAACGCAGTGTTGATAAAGTCTCTTCATAATTGTCTGCTGCTGGACTAACAGTTGCAACCATTGCTGTGCGACTGTTGCCGCCCAGACAGTCCTGGACACAAGCAGAGAGACAGAAAGGGAAAGTAAAAAATAAACAAAACAAAAAATGCTATTTCTTAACAAGAAATGAACTCGCACAAAAAAGAGTTCCTTTTGTCTCTGGTGACATTTATGTTTATCATGGAAGTACCTTCAGCAGCCATGTCAGAACAGAATCTCTGTAAGGAACAAACTTGTTCTTGTTCTTGGCGGTTCCCTGTTCAGCCAGTGCTGAGATCACTAGACCCAGTGTTGTCAGAGACCTGACAAACACACAAAACCAGTAAGGTCAGGTAGCTTCCATTTTATCTCAAGCACCTCTTTTCATTGTTTGGTGTCACTGTGTTCCTGCTTTGGTGTGTTCATCAAGCTTGATTCAACAGGTGAAAGCAAAGTTGCTGGTATATGCAAAGGTATACGTCTATACACTTGCAGCTTTAAGTGCAAAAAAAAAAAAAAAAAAGTAATATGACAACTCTTGTGAAACCAATGTCATACTTCCAGGTAAAAACATTTGCAAGACAATCTAGGTCTGCGACGCAAGCAAAGAGCCTGACTGGTAAAACGCCCAATCACAGGTTTGTAAATCTGTGTTCAACTGTTTTTGCATACTTGTTGATGTTGCTTCCCTCCTTCAGTCGCTCTCCTGCTGCGCCAGTCTTTGCGGCTCGCTCACTTCCAGCCAAGTCTACCAGACTTAACCGACTTACCTTCTCCCCACTCGTCTAAGAGAGAAACAGAAAGAAAGTCAAATTATTGTCTCATTTGTTACAGTGTACAGATAAACTTGCATATCTGCTTTATCTAAACATTACTGTGTAGCTTCCCCATACTATTTATTAGCATACATAGCTTCCAAAGTCTAGTGGATAAAGGATTTTTCTGTCCACGCTTTTGCAGGAAATTCAACAGCCTTCTAATCACCTTGGTGAAAAATCTTTTGCCTAGACTATGTCCCTGGTAATACTGACCTGCCAAAGCAGACTGTGAACATTATATAATATTGTCAATTAAGAATTGCAACAACAAACCAGAAACTGAAATGCAACAAAGATGTTAATCAAAGCAATAATGGCAGCCATAAACTCCAGTAATGAGGGAATGATATGTTTGCCTTTTAGCAAACAGCTCAACACGTAGCTCCACTAGTGGCCTTGCAGATTGACATGGGTTGAAAACATTCATTTTTGTAAAATGCAACAAGTTATTGCTCTGCATCTGACTGTTCACCAGTCTGATTCAAAGTAGGGAGCCACATGCAATGCGCAGCCTAGTCTGAGGACATACAAATGTCCTGGAGCTGCAACTCTAGAATATTTATGCAGAATTCAAGGATCATTTCAGATGTGCCTGATATTAGGATTCCCTTCACCATGTGCCTGAACACAAGACACCTGACACTGCCTGGACCATGTGACGGGTAAACTCTCCTGGTAGAACAAATATGTTTACTCATGCACCCTCATACCTCCTGAATTTAGTCTGAGTCCCACATTTCTCTTGCTTTGTCTTCAGTGGTCTGACCTTTGACATGTCAAACTCTTTTCCAAACAGCAGTAACACTTGTTACAAATGTCTCTCATAACCCTACTTTCTTTTCACTTACTAATGTATCTTATCTCTCCTGGTCTCTCCCGTTAGTTCCAAGGTCACAAGATTAACACTGTGCAAAAAAACAAACAAATACAAACCCACATACATTTTTCTTGTCCAGGTGTAGAATGCAAAAAAGAAATGTAGTTATGACTGTGTTCCTTAGGAACACAGTCATAATTGCCTGTGACCCCTGACACTTCACCTCCTTACACTTAGTTACACAAATCTGACTACTATTAGGAGTACAGGACAAGAGAGTGTAAAGCCCCAAAAAGACTGATGAGACTGAACACTCCAGAACATCTCAGTGTCTCCACAGTAGAGCTGCTGAGTGTTTGACTGTTATTTCTGCTTTAGAATGCCACTGTAGGGACACAACAAGCACAAGCTATAGTTCACTCACTTCAGCCTCTCCACTGCTGCTCACTCACTCATGTTATCAGCTCATTGACTGAGTTTCTCTCCTCTCCTCTCCTCCTTTCCTATGCTCCTATATGCCACCATTACACATTACTAACTTTGTGTCTCCTCTCTCCCGTAGTGCGTCCTCTCTCTCTCCCTGTACCTTTCTGCAGGTTGCCCTGGCCCTGGAGCTCTACATCTCTGATGAGCAGTCACTGGCCACATCAACCTGACAAGTGTTTGCTTATTTGTTGTGTCTTGTTGCTTTTTTTCTTTTCTCTCTCCTCTATCCACTCACCCCAAACGGTCGAGGCAGAAGGCCGCCCACCAAGAGCCGGGGTCTGTCGGAGGTTTATTCCATTAAAGGGAGTTTTTCCTCCCCACTGTCACCAAGTGCTTGATCAAGGGGGATTTGTTGGGTTTTCCCTCTGTAATAATAGTGATAACAGTAAGGTCTAGACCTTACTTTGTAAAGTGTCCTGAGGTGACTTTGGTTGTGATTTAGCGCTATACAAATAAAATTGGATTTGATTTGACTGACATTGCGTTTCTCTTACTCTCTTCTTTTAAAATGAGATGTGAGGACAACAGCAAAGCCCAACTTTTTGACATTAATAAACAAGAAATGCCTGATCCTCATCCTAATATCAATACTAGAGTACTTCTTTATTTTATGTATGAAGCTGTAAACCCTTTTTTGTGTTTAACCAATATGCAATGATCAGTTCTGCAATCCCCGCCCTTAAAGTTCCAGAACCTTGAGAAGGTTTTACATCAAGAGCAGTGACTGTTTTAAACCTACAGGTTCCTACAGGAACCTTAGTTCCCCTAGTCATAAAACATGTTTAGTTCTTAATTTCCTCCAAAGGTTTTTGGTCACCTGCCGTGGAAACACCCAAACACAGACACACAACTCATTGTGCTGCATACAAAAGCCTACTGTTTGTTTTTAAATACCAAAATTTTGCAGAAGAAGCTCTGTTTGATAGAAAGGACAGCAGTGTGTATACAGTATGGGTCTGTAAAATGAGGATTTGCACTATGTTGTGAAAAGAAAGGTAACCTTGGCCTGAGAAATGGATAGTGTCAATCTTAAACATTTGAACAGATGTCTCAAATGTTTCAACTCACAGCACATTAAAATCTCAGGTTAAGCAAACCCGAGACCTGAATCTGAACTACTCTGTCAACACAAAAATTTATATAACCTTGGAAGAGTTAATAATGGGGAATATTTTTAACTGCATAGGAAATTAGCATGAGCTGGCTCTTAAGGTGAATTGAAAAATAATGCAATAAAAAACAGAAAAATGTAAAATACTTACAAATGTGGGAAAAGAAGTTTGACTTTAAGGGAAAGTTGAATGCAATTGATTGTAAGACATTAGTGGAGAATATAGAGAACAAGAGTAAGGGAAAGAAAAGTTGAGAAAGTTAGGTCATGACGCAGCGGGACAGTGGTTAGATGAAGCAGGAAGGAGACAAAGGTATGGAAAGGAAGAGAGAGAAGGAAAGGAGAACAGGATGTAGAAAAAAAATCTACACATAATAGAGACATACAGTATATGGATGATGAGCTCATTCTGACTGGACAGAGACAACATGACTAAAGACCCCTATGTTGTGACGTGGACTTGAGACCAGATCCTCCTCCGTATCACAACCCCATCTCTCCGACTGCTCCTATGATTTACCCTGGCTTGCCAGGACCATCTTCTAAACTCAGAAAACTCCCTCCCTAAATTTCTTTCTTTAAAACAAAAAAACTGTTTCTCCTCTCTGACTCGAAGATTGAGAAACTGACCTTATGAGACCCCTCAATTAGACAAAGATGTTGCCAATGCTGTAATATATTTCTAACCCAGCTGAAAATGTAGGAGAATTTGAAACACAAATGACAATGCTGGTAAATAGTTACGGACTGAACAGATGGGAAGTAGAAAGAACAGTTCAAAGAGCCTCTGTATCAGACCACATCTGCCATAAACCTCTTTATTTCACACTCACACTTGTTCATTTTAGCACATAAGGGAAGATTTTTTTCCACGACAAACTTTGGTGTCAGTACAGGGATTCCTTGTGTGATCGTCTGGGACAAGCTGCAGACAGTGGCTGGCCATCCTGGAAGACTAAGACTACGTTCACACTGCAGGTCTTAATGCTCAGATCGGATTTTTTGCCAAAATCAGATTTTTTTGCGCTGTTGTTCACACTGTCATTTAAATGCGACTGCCATCTGTCTCGTGTGAACGGTATACGGCCCTGAGGTGACCCGCATGCGCAGAAGAGGACGTGACGTCCTTTGAACTCAAAGTCATATAGAACCTTGGTGAGTGTTGAAACATTGAGTAATACTTATTATAGTAGGGCCAGAAAGAAAATGCTAACTTAACTGGTATTTTCAAAAAAAGATAAGAAGAACAAAGACAAACCATAAATGTTTGTGTTAGCAGGAAGAGGCTGCAGATGCATTTTTACAAAACACTGACAGAGGAGCAAGAGGCAGAGGCAGAGGAGGAGGAAGGGGGGAAGAAGGAAGGAGGAAAGGACGGTGTTAGGTATTTTTAGTCAGATAGATACTTTATGTATTAGAAATGTTTAGTGGAGATAGGATGTCTAGTTAGACTGTTAAATGCTTAGTCATGCTTATGAGTTTCTACAGGGTACATCTGGTCAAGGATAACTAGAGAGAAGAGTTGATGACTGTCAGCAGACAGGTTGTTTAATATTATTATTATGACGTGTAGAACTGTAGCCTTAGCCATAATATGTTCTTATGTTTAAGTCACGACATGTTACTAGAAGTCTGTGAGAATGTTTTTAGCTACACACCACTTAA
>NW_018128182.1:55680-69869 GCF_001952655.1 Monopterus albus | reverse complement strand
GCAGTTTGGAGGTGCAAGATACCTGAGTGTGTAATGTTAATTTTACCTGTGATCCTTTGAATAAATCAGCACTGTTTTGAAGTTACTTGGACTGTCTCGTCTCTCAGAGTCAGTATGGTAAAAAGTACCGGGTACAACAACGGTGTTTGTTTATGTGTGTGGCAAGAGATTGCAGGCATAAGCAGACGGGACGGGATGACGAGAGCGGATCTCTGGACCAATAATGCATGACTGATTGTTGACTCAGGTCAGAACACACAGGATGAGAAGATTAAGAAAAATGATGAGGAAGGTGTGGAAGTATTCCATTTGACAGCGGTAGATGTTTTTATTAGTGTTAGAAATTAACCCGATTCTTTTGTTGGAAGCACGAGAAGTGAAGACAGGAGAGGACTGTTTAAAATAAACAAAGTTTACTGAAAGTCTGATCACAGGAAGGCCTTACAGCGCTGGGATCAGAGGGACAGAGCTCCTGCAGGAGTTCCATCCACTGAACCTCGAATTAAGGTCTTACAATACATTTTATCTTCTTGAGCTGCTCTGCCCTGGACAGAGGTACAACATTCAACAGCTTTTTGATCCTATTGTCCATTTGGTGTGAACCGGAGCTCCCCCTTGTTAGAATGTGGTAAAGTCTAGGTGTGTGTGTGTGTGTGTGTGTGTGCATGTCTCTCAGGTTGTAGCCCCCCTGTGTGTGTAAGACACCCCCTGGTGAGGCAGAACTTGGGATATGCTATGTGGGTCTAGGTGTGGGTGTGAAACGGGCTGGCTGGGCTCCGTTAAAATGTAAATAAGCTGTCTGGTCACAAAGAGATGCAGACATCTAGTCTCTACACAGAAGTTACAGCATTCAAAGTAAGTAGATTCTACTTCATTACAGTTATAAGATATATAAGCAAGGGAAATAAATGTATTAAAATAACCAAAGCTCAGTAGTTCTGGACAATCATCAATACAGCTGTAATATGTATAGACAAGGAAAATAAAGTTATGAAAGGTAACTAAAGGTATGAGAAGTAACTAAAGCTGATAAGGTAACTAGAGTCTATAAGACTCAAATCTTACATTAGAATTAGAGGAAAAGCCTACAGCTGATTAGTTGATGACAAAACAATAACATTCTTATACAACTCAGACGCATGTAAATTGGTGATAATAAATGAAAATATAATGTGGGACTACAGACTATCTACTGAGATTCTGACCATATGATTGGCAAGTGGACTGCCAAAAAAAGAACCTTTAATTTCTTTTTTAGTTGTCACAAACTCTGAAACAGATTAGTGGTGTACAAACCAATTTGAGTTTTCTAAAATGTGCCCAGTAAATTTGTTTGGATCAGATAAGAGTTATGAAGACAATTTTTTTTTTTTGAAACCAGGTTGTACCATTTATACTGATAAGATCTGTATTGAAACAAGAATGGTGACCATTTCATTTGAATGCACCACATGTTACTGTCAAAACCGAGGGGGGGCACAGTGGAGAGATTTAAGAAAATATGTAACCAGAGCAGAGGAGTTTATTGTTTACAATAAAGACCTAAATTGGGTGACTGTAGCCATAAAACTGACACACAGCTGCAACACCCTGCAGGAAATGAGAATTATCTTCTCTTACTACAGAAAGAGGAGGAAGTGCTTAATAGCATACCACAAACACTCTGGTCTAAAGGATCTGCTGATGTAGAACTAATAAAGTGAGCAAAAAAAATAAACAAATTACAATTTTGAAAACCTAATTTGAGTTATGATTTATCACAGACTGGTAGATCATTAGATAACAAAAGAAAAGAAGCCATCCTTAAAGTGCCAAAGCCACAAAAAAACAAGAGATAAATGATGTCATTCCTATGTATGACTGTTCTACTATCTCAACCACATTTAACTATAGAATATTGCACAACTTGGAATCCATCAACACTGTTACCAACAGTGGATGGAGAAAAATATGATTGTCTAAGTGGAATATCAGAGTGCTCTGCCAAGATCTGATTTACAAGATATTCTCTATGAAGATGCTGATATTAAAATGTTTGTTGATGGTTCATGCAAAAAGAATTTAGACAGTACAAATGCTACGAGTTATGCTGTAGTGACAATCATAGGGACATTCAAATCAGAATGTTTACCACCTCATTACTCAGCACAAGCAGCCGAATTGTTTGCTTTAACAGAGGTGTGTAAACTGGCAAAGGGAAACCTAGAAACCATAGAGATCTTATTCTTGTACTATTAGATGTGAAATTACCAAAAAGTTAGCTATTTGCAAGTGCACAGCACACACGACAGGAACTGATGCTGTCACACTGGAACATAGACTAGCAGATGAGGAAAGCAGTACAAATATCATGGAAATCACAGAGATGAGAAACATACACTTTTACAGGAGAATACATCAAATATCATAGACAAAGATATTCTCTGCAATATGCAACAAAATGCAATGCATACAGAAAAAGCTTACAGGCTTAAGCAAGGTGCTATAGTAGATACTGATGGGTTATGCATTTCCACAGAGAATGAACAGATTTTACCTAAATGTTCACATTAGATATGCAGCCATAATGAGCCATGGGATTTGCTATTCTTGACATCTAGCTGACAGGTGAAATAGCGAAGAAGATGGTGTTAGTCACTGTGGATTTTTTCTCCTTCAATACAGGAGAGTTGATACCCAAGTCAGTAACCAGATCAGCAGGATGGATATGCAGCTTGTCGACATTGGCAGCTTTGAGGTACAGAACATGTGTCAGGGTATCAACACATCACCACAGATGGTAAACAATCTAGTAGATGTCAACAACTGAGGGCTTGGCAGCAAAGAGAGTCAAAGTGCAAACAGGCTGAACTTTGAGTGGCATGGACAAATCATACATGCTACTGAAAGGAAATCCTGTAATGAGATGGTGAGTGTCAGAATGACTCACCAACAGTGACTCATTTTGCTACACCTGTTTTAGGTGAGGGGTTGTTTTTTTTTTAAACCTCCTTGGCAGATTTAAAGAACAACACTATGATGTACAGGCAGTGTTTTTTCTAAAGCTGCCGACATTGAGAAGTTATTTAACTTTTGAACTAGCAATGGTGAAATTGTTACTTAAATCCATGTGAAATACCGAATATTCATTCCACAGTTGCGTGTATTGTGTGGATTCATTAAGTCATTACGTCTACAACAAGTCACAAAATAGTGAAAAATATAAATTGAAAATTCCCACAGACCAAATCAAATTACTTGTGTTGTCTGACCAACAGTTCAAAATGTACAAATATTTACTTTTGTATCATATAAAACACTGAAACACAGCTAATTCTGAGTTGTGAGAAGCAGAACAAGTATATGGCAAGTTTGCTTGACAATTAATAGCAGGCTTTTTAAACAATCCCTTTATACTTACATTTACAGATTAAGAGATGTAAAAACACCCAATTAAGATGTGGCTTCAATCACACTGTGCATCTTACAGTCTGGTTAGATGATACTGTTACTTTCTCACTGCCTTGAGAACACTCATGGTTTAGTAGTCTACTTGCCATCTATTGTTTAAAGTGTACTTCTGCATACTGTGCACAGCACTTTATTATGCTCCCTTGGCCTCCCTTGCACTTAGGTCAAATAGGTCCAATATACTTGCTAAATGCCACCAAGTGACAAGACATGGGGCATAAGGCAGGCAGACATACTAAACCACCAGCACAGCACATGAAACAAGGTGGCATCTGGTATAATAGGGGCTTGAACTGCACAAAAAGGAGTTCCCTTTGAGAATGCAAACAAACTTGAATTTAGAAATAAGATAATAAAAATGCAACAAGAAACTAAAAACTGACTCATGCAATTACAGTACATGTCCGCTATCTGATTCACTCACAGTCTACATACCGTTGGCCATTTGCCTGACAAACCCACTGACTTTATGATTCACTTAGTAACTGACTCTGGGTGCGTTTTGATAACAAGGCAGCCTGTATCAGCTGACAAACTCACAGTTACACCTGTGAATTATTAACAGGATACACTGGTGGCAAGGTCTGATAAGAGCAAGGAGCAGGACAAGCTAAGTGGGTCTGTGAGGATGAAGAATTAATCACTCTGGTCTTTTCTTAGAGTTTCAGGTCAGACAGCTGAGATGACATCATCCCATTTGGCAGCTACATATTCACTGTCAGCAGCAGCAAAAAAAAAAAAAAATTAAAATAAAACTTTCCAAAACACTGTTTGCCTGGTCAATGTGCACACTATTACAGACACACACACACACACACACACACAGATTCTGGGACAACAGAATGTGAGCGAGAGATAGGATTTATTATGGAATGACGTGCAAACTAGGATGAATTTATGGTGGAGTTGAGGTGTGGGACATGTAAAGTGAAAAAAGGCTTGGTTTTGTGAAATATCTTAATGGTAAACAGCTTCTGGAGTCAAAGATTTTAAATCTTAATAGAATTAACCCTATATATGAACATTTGCATGTATATATATCATTAAACTGCAGAAACAGTCATTGTTGAGTTTCTGAAGTTCAATCCATCTTCACTGACCAACTGTAAAAGATTAAGTTATACTGTAAATCATACACTTACTAAGCTTTTAAAAACTCAAGTATTTAAACCTCTAATGGCTAAATTTTCTAAAGATCTGTGTGTGTTCACTGTGGCTTGATGTTGTGATGCATATTAGTGAGGGCTGAAGTAGGTGGATGGAGCAGACGCTGGACAGAGTAGAGGTACTGTAAGCTCATTGCTTGGGGACAGAGCGTTGCCTGCAGCTCATGAAATGCCGAGAAAGCTGCTTTCATCACATTCCAGACCATCATGCAATGACGCTCCACCGTCTGCGGCAGCAGAAGGCCCAGCCCTCAGCAGCACAATAGATGTACAATCTGTTTTGCTGCCAACTGTGCCAGCAGCACATCAACTGTGCCAGCCCTACCCAAGTGGAGGCTATGAACCAAGCACACTAATTATCTGGTGAACTTTTCCAGTCCCAGATGATTGATGGTTAAACTAAAGCCACTACACACCCAGAACAATCTGGAGCTTCCTCTGTCTGCATCTCATCTATTACAGCTTTCAGCGCGTCTTCAGTCATCCTTCTGATCACATTTTTAAAGCCAAGTCAACAGTCTTACCCTACCTTGTGTCTGCGTGTATTTGTATAGTTTTATCTTACCCCAGACTGCAAGTCTTTGAGCGTGTGTGTGAGGATTATGTTGAACACTGCATGTGATCGACTGCTCTCCTCATTCATGTTGGTAGCAGCAACAGTCCGAGACTTATTGCCCTCTGACATCAGAGACTCGATATCCTGTCAGAACAAAAATCAAAAAATATATAAAAGGTACAAGAATAGCATTAATAAAGATAATATTTTCTCATCTTTGTTTCCCTGCCATCTCATCTTTAATGCTGTTTTTGCTGAAGATTATACAGGTGACATGGTCTGATGTGTTCTAGGCTTGTTTATATCTTCAGTCTCCTGGAAAGCTAAATATAAACTACAAAATTTTATTTATTCTGATAGTTTTACAGCTCACTGTGATTGGTGGAATTACTAAACAGATGCCATCATGTGAGCAATGCTGTTATAAATCCTCAAAGTATAAATCAAAGTGAGGACTACAAGTAAGAATCTCCACTCACACGACTATAATCCGCAAAAATGACACCATGTCCAGTGGATGTCAGGGGTACAAGTGGGCATGTCAGTAAGCTTGGAGATAAGCTAAGATCACTATAAAGAAATATGTTTACCTTGTAGCTGGCCACAGCCAGGCGGGACAGGCCATCCACATAGGGACCTAAAACTTTGTGTTCCCTCACCCTCAGCGTTTGTCTACTCCTGGACAAAAAAAAAAAAAAAAGGTTTAAACACAGCCAAACACAAAAATGTCTTGGTAAACACACTATTCCGCTGACATATTAGCAGCAGTGGCAGTATGCTCAGCTGGACCTTTCCTCACTGCACAGAGACTACAGTGTGTAAGCACGTGGCTCTCTGACCCTGACTCAGACTTGCTCCAGGGCTGAGAACTTCATTCTCTGCTCCACACCAAAGCCCTTATGGCTGTCAGATGGTCCTCTCCTCTTTGGCCCATTTCATTTAGGTTAAAGGTCAAGTAGTAAGTGAAGGTCAAAGGTTATGCTGTCTGGGGCAGCAGAGCCTATGCTACTGCTGACCTGCTAAACATGAACTGGCTTTCATCAGTGACTACAGACCAGAACATTTGTCCTTTTATCCACTGACCAGAGCAGCTGCAGAACCAGTCAACTTTCTCCATTCTACTACTATTTACCTAAAAGCAGGCTTACAGAGAGACAATATACTTCCATTATACGGAAGATTAATGGCCAGGAGTTTGGTGTAGGTAGGTAGTTTCTAATCTTTAAGATTCACTAGAACCATTAATGAGACCAGAAGAAGCAGTATGCTGGGGTCATACCCTTTGGGGTCAAGCAGATCCCGGACCTTCTCGTTGTAGATCTCCATGTAGGACACCTCAACAGTAAAGCTCTCCTCCGCCCGCTGTTCCTTCTGAGTTCGTTCAAATAAAGCACTGCAGAGGCGGGGAATCAGACCTGGCTGATCCCCTGAACCCATCATTGTGTATGACTTTCCAGAACCTGAATAAAACAAAGACACACACACACAAACACAGAAGAGCAAGCATTCTCATAAGGAAACCAGGTGTTATCAAAAGTGAAAATGCTGCTGTTGGGGCAGCTGACGTAAAACGTAACCAGAAATGCAATAAAGGTGGTACTCAACGTTTATTGTAAATTTAGTGTTTAATAGATGTGATAGTATTATATTAAGACAAAATGTGTTATTTGTGCCATCAACTAGGAAAAACAACCTTGTATACTATACAGAGTGGGTGAGAAGTAACTAGGCATTAAAAACTGGCTATAGAACTTGTAGTATCACTGGAGTTTCTAAACAGACGACAGTAAATAGGATTTCATATGAAATGAAGAAAAGGTCATTAAAAACACCAAAAGTATGCAAATGTGTGTGAACTGATGTGTCCACATACTTTTGGCCATATTGTGTATGAAGATGAGCTGATATCAGCCTTCTCATCTGAAAGGAGTTTTTTTTTTTTTGTTTATTTCCAAAAATGCTGTGTTGTCTCATTAATATCATATGAAATCCTATTCAGAGACTGTTTTCATCATGACTCCAGTGATACTACAACTTCTATAGCCAATTTTTAATTCCTAGTTACTTTTCCACCACCCTGTATTACCCATTCTGACTCTAGTGCAGCACTGGACACATCTAACTTGGTTGTTTAAATATTCGCAGCACTGAGACCAATAAAAGGCATAGACTGTCATTTTACATCCCCTCTACACTAGACATGGTTCAGCCTTCTTTTTTCTGTTGTCAGTCTGAAGGAAGAGAAACTTGCAATTTAACCAACATAGATATCTCCGTCATCTGTGCAACATTGCTTCAGGTGTTTGGGTTTTAGCATCAGTGTGCAGGTACATCATGCCTCTAAACTTTTAATCAAAATCATACATACATCTGAGATCTGGCATTTTGTTAATGCTGGAGAGAAGAGAGGCTGTCGAAGCCTCCTGCCAGAACACACGCTGACACAGCCCCCTTAGCTATTATGCAAAATCCTTCAGGACATTTCGCTATGAAAGGCAGCTAGAAAATTTACATTTATTGTACCTAGACCCTGTGGTCATGTAAAAGGTTCATTGTTTTCAATGCGCAAGACAAATTAATAAAAACACCTGTCAATATAATGCAACAAAATTCAACAGCACATACATCCTCCACATTTATCATGTACCAACACCTCTCTAAACAGTTTGAATAAAAACTGAAGATCACCTTCATGAAGGTGGATTCCAGGACTGCTGGACTAGACTGGCTAAAATTTAGTTAGGTGGACTGTACCTAATAAACTGCCATGAGTGTGCATTCACATCCCACTGGCCACAAAGCAGTGAGATATATCAGAGTAATTTACCAGTTTGTCCATATGCAAATATACAGGCGTTGTAGCCCTGGAAGGCATTGTGGAGAAGACTTTCCCCAAGGCACTGGAACAACACCTCCTGACCTGGAGACACACACACACACACACACACACACACTATCATGATGTATCATTATGTATATTTAGTCATTCTCATCTTTATGTGTGGAATGACTTGAATGTTTAAAGTATTTTGGCATTTTAAGACAATATGAACTGGATCTGTTTTAATAAATAAATATGCACCGATCGATTGACTTGAGATTTAAATTGGCCAGCTTTAGCCTGATTGGCCTTGAACGGTCACTGGCCAGTCAGTCTGAGATATCCGATTCAGAGACGGCTGTGGATCAGGAGGTAGAGCAGTCATCTCCCAAACAGAAGGTTGGTGGTTCAATTCCTAGTCCTCTTGTCGAAGTATCCTTGGGCAAGACATGGAACCCCTAGTTGCCCCTGATGGCCAGGCAATGACTGACAGTGCTACCATCGGTAATCCCCACAGGAATTGATAAAGTGTAATGCATTTATACCTGACCTGTGTGTTCAGTGGGATTGATATAACAGACATTCTTCTTTCTATTAGCCTACCTGTTGCACATGTTTACATTTGGATAAGAGCAACTATTTCATTTTTAGCTGGTGATTAGTTTCTTAAAACAATGCAAATGTTTTATTTTTATTACAATTAAATTTTTCATGTAAAAAAAGTGACAAACATGTTTGTGTATTCAGTCAGTTGCAGTTCTTAGAAAGAAAGAAAATCAGAACCAGCCAAGAAAACTGCAAGTGGTGCATCTCTATTAATAAACTAACCTGCGAATTTCTCCTTATCGGTCTCATCCATGGACCAGAAACAATAATCATAGGCAAAGATCTGGGTAGGACATAGAGAAAAAAGCAAAATCAGTAAGTGTGAGAGACACACACTGAAAGGATGCCTGTGAGGCTGCAACACAGCAATGTTAACTTTGAATAAAGATGTTCACTTAGAACCGCAATGCATTTTTTGGCAAGAATAACAGAGATCATACATGTAAATAATGGTTGAATGATTCAGTTACATTTCATATGAGGAACAACAGTGACTGTTTTTAATCACTTAGCATACTGTACTGTAACCATAGGCAACAGTAAGTGTCATGTGGGTTACATAGCACAGAATTTTCAAGTGACCTTCCTGGGAAAAAAATGATAATTTAGGAAAACTGACTAGCTAGCATGTCACATAGCTACATACATGTTATAAAGTATCCTAGCACCTAGTGTTCTTTAAAAGTTTAATGTTGATAAACTAAACAAGAACCACAAATAGTTTTACAAATCATTACTTTATATCACTGCCTGTACAGTTGTACACAATTTACAAACTCAAGAGAGACAAAATGGACCATCTTCTGTGTTTAACATAGAGATGAATCACAACCATAGACTTGGCTCAGGGTTGAAAATGTCTATGTGTGTTTGTGTGCCGTTACCTTGGATTGACTCCTGATGATGTTGGGAGGGTCCACAGGAGCATGTGAAAGATAAAAGACATTTAGTGCTCATGATAAAGAGTATGCAGTATACTGGCAACATGCACTCAACAAATTCTTTTTATTTTGTCTGAGCTTGAGTCAGTAGCACACAATCTTAGTTTCCATTTTTGTGCGTGTGTGTGTGTGTGTGTGTGTGTGTGTAGTTTTTGTGGTGTATAAATTGTTATATAGCTGGCAGGTCATAATTGACCCCCAAGACAATCTTTGTACCCTAGGTGTGTAAAGCCTTCATGGAAATATAAAAATAGAAAATGGTTCATTTTTTAAAATGTTGGGTCATTTTAGGAAAAGTCATCAAAATTCAAGTTGGAAAAACATCATTTAGGGATTTTTTTTCAATGTTAGAATTGTCACGGGTCATTTTTGACCCTTAAGACAATACAAAGTTAACGCAACCTCTGGGCACAATAAATACAATGATATCACCACAACGATGCTGCACACTCCACCTATGCAATGCTGCTTCCACCCATAAGGTGAAAGCAGCTGTCCGTCAGAGAGCTGCATCAAGTCTGATGATGAGGCCGGAGCTAAAAGACTGCTAGTGGTTTACACACCCACCAAACACACATATATTTACTTCTATACTTATGAGGACCCCCTTGCCCCTCCTTCTACATTCAATCAATATCTCAGTAATGTTAACCATCAGTGCTAAATGCCTGAGCCTGACACCACATCTAACCTCGACCCTGAGCCCTACGCTGCATTGCAAAACTGCCCTCTATATGTCAGATAAAAGCACAGCATAGGAACACACACACACCACACACCTGTTTCCTTTTACCCATGCACATTCTTTATAAACCACAAAGCTGCAGCTCTTGTACAAACCAGCCAGCATCAAGTCCAATCTGTAAAGCTTCATATTTCACAGACATTTCACTGCTGATGTGCTGTACTTGGAGAGTGCATATACGGTATGCCAAGAAATCCCTGTCTGCAGTCTAATTGCCTCCAGTAGCTCATTAAACCAGAGTACAGTTAGGATGTCTTCTGTGCAACACTGATATTTATTCATAGCACTGCTCTGGAGTCCTCAGGACCTCCAGCAGTAAGTGAGGATATTCCAAGTTAAATGTAAAGGCAAATGTTAATGGAAAACTAACAAAAAGAGAGCACAGTAGAAAGATTTCTGCACAAACAAAAAAAATCTTCAAAGACGCATCTAAATAAAGGCTCTGATATTGAATTGTTTGTGACTCCCTGATTTCCAGATACTTTTTTTTTCTTTGAATAGACCTCCTCTCAGTGACTTTACACCATTGAACATGCCTATTGTCTATCTAGAGTCATATCTCCAAACAGGAGGAGTGACATCAGTATGGCAGGTTTTGATATATGCAGTTATCAGTCTTTTTAAGGCTGCAGGCAAGAAGGGTCTCCCATGTCTTGCGGCCTTTATGGAAATTAGGGAAGCCCACCACCAATGAGAGGGCAGAATGAGGTAGGGCCAGGAGAGCAATGAACCTACCTCAACTTAATACATGGCTGCTTCCCCCCACCACTCTCTTTCTCCGCCATTCTTGCATTCTTTTTCCCCTCTCTCTCTGAGACTGTACCATCCCCAGCTGAGCAGGAAGGAACAAAGAAGGGGGGATAGATAGGAGGCTGGGCCAGAGGGGCTAGGGAGGAAAGAGGCTGGGCCTGAGACTGGAATGTTAAGCTGAAGCAGAAAAGGCACTGTGTAACACAGTACATACTGATGGCACAGGACAACAGGACGTGTAACAGGCTAATACTTCAGTTCAGCACATACTGACTAACATGG
The DNA here is from genome assembly GCF_001952655.1 of Monopterus albus. Lineage (NCBI taxonomy): Eukaryota > Metazoa > Chordata > Actinopteri > Synbranchiformes > Synbranchidae > Monopterus > Monopterus albus. The sequence continues at coordinate 58,552 of NW_018128182.1, read as the reverse complement.
TCTAGAAAAATAGGGCATATGTAATGATAATTACAGATATGCAGTAGGTGGCCCAAGAATCCCAATATAGTGAACAGGAAAAATCCTACTGATGTTGAAATTAACCGAGTTTTGATGCCACAGACGCCATGTTACACCACCCAGTCTGAGGCTGGTTTTAATAATACTGCCTGAGCAGTGTGAATAAAATAAAGTATGTTATTTCACTTCTACTTTCACTTCTCTCTGCTCACTGGTGTCTGAGAAATCCATTAAACCTAAAAATCAATTCACTTTATGTATAACTCCATAAAATGATCAACTTCTAACCTGAAAGGCAAGCAAGTTTATTGGAAATCTCACCAGATAATAAAACCTGACAATTACTAAGTACAAAATAATCTTTCTGAATAGGCCAATAAAACATATGGCACATACAGTACTTTCATTAACTGTTCACTAAAAGATTTTGACCTTGCCAAGCTGACAGCAAATGGAACATGCAGGAATGATTTGAGTCACTGCATATGGCTCTGATACCTGGATCAATCACTGGTAACCATAGTTTTTCAGTTCATTTACTGGATTTCTGGATAGTCATACTTTGTGCTCACTTTCATGCTCTTCGCAGAAATATAACTGCAAAGTTGATCAAAAACTATAAATACTTTGCATGATTAATGTTCATCATTTTGTGATCACCCACAGTTATCCAAGCTGATACGTAAGCGAGCCATTAACTAGCTATGCCACCAGTTAAATGTTTACCATTTCCAACTGAGGCCAGAAGAGTACAGTGAGTAGGCATTCTTCAGCCCAAGGATGAATTTTCATTCAGCTACTGGACAGGAATCATTTGAATGCAACAGCCTAAGAAGAAAGTCATATCCTCTTACTAGAACACTTGTATTTCCACAACTTGTCAATTCAGTGTTGTTCAGCTCCAATTCTCAGATGCCCAAGCTACAACCAGTACATGAGCATGTGCTGCAAAAAGTTCTCTTATACAACAAATGTTCTAAAAACAGGTACATTTTAACTTGGACTTTGCCATGCTTGGGTCAAGTTGCTGACATCTACACTGCTTCAGACAAAAAAAAAATCTAAGCAGAAAGATTCCCCCTGCCATTATGTCAGTGGACAGTCAGGACCTCCAGCCATCGTATGGTTCATTCAGAGTGGACTGTTTAAGCACTACACTCTGCACCCAAAATCCACTGTTCCACACCAACAAATATAATATACATCCTTCACTTCTAAAAGTGATGCTAGCAAGCACAATAACACTGCACGCACATACTGATACACACAAAGGGAAACATTATTCCAACACATGGGACCACACAGCCTCCATTGTGTATCATTTTAGAAACCAAGCCGTTGTGTTTGCCTCCCTGACATGTGATAGATTGTTGACAGCGTGTGTCAACATTCCGCTTCAACAAAGCAATTTAACAACCTCAGATCATCATGCAAACTGTAGCATCTGTACACATGGCTATCTGCTTATCAGAGTCCACACTTCATGGACATCCCTGGAGGCTGCAGGCTTAATCCAGTAGGGCAGAGTAAGTGATCTAACTGTTAAAAAAAAAAAAAAAAAAAAAAAGGTAGCATTAAGATTTTCTTTACCACTTAGCTAAAAAAAAGACCTATGTAAATTTTTGCTGTCAGAGAGCACAGAGAACTAGTACATTAACAGCATTGCCGTTTCCTCAATGAACTCTCTATAAGAAGTATATAAAGAAAGAAAAACACTTAAGCTTCATAAACTGAGATTTCTGTCACCACCATGGTCAGTCACTCAGGGTGTTAGTGTGAGGAACTTAAATCACGCCTGCCCAGTATGCGCTGCCGGTGGAAAAGCGGAATCAGTCCCACAAGCCAAACGCACAACTGACAACAAAAAAGAGTGAAAGAAATGAAAAAAGGAAATGACTAAATAATTAATAATGGAGAATCCAATTACAAAAATAGTCTGTGGATGTTCTGATCATGTAAAGCAAAAAATGTACCTTCGGTCCTGAATGAAAATGTTATGGCACTTCATTGAATGAATGTGTGGAAAGGTGAAAACTTTGTGTTTTAACACTACAGCAGACAGTGAACAGGCTTTACTTCCCAGCTGTGTGAACCATTAACTGAACAGATATCAGATGATGGATTTTACAATTATTTATATGGAAAGTAGGGCTGCACGATAAATTGTTTTGTGGGGGTTATTTAGGTCCCGGTGTGATCTCAGTCTCATGTGACAATGATTTTGCCATGTTTACATTAGCAGGGAGATGCCTTGAATCAAACCAAGTGCTCCCTTTTCCTCGCTAAGTTGCGATGTCCAATGTCCACTTTAACCAGTGCAATTTACGGACTGTACTCCCCAAATATTACCAACATGTGAACATTCCCACCCAGGACAAGAACACTCTGGATCATGTTTACAGCAACATACGTGGTGCATACAGGGCCGCCCCCCGCCCCCACCTTGGACGCTCAGACCACATTTCTTTGTTCCTGTATCCATCTTACAGACAAAAACTAAAGCATCCTGCAGATTGGTTCACAACTCCCACGCTCTTTTCTTTCTTCCTCATCTTAATTGTAAGCCATTTCTCAGAAACTATCATCTTTTCACTGTCTCATTCTTGACTTTGCTCACTGTCAGTGTCTGTATAATTCTGTTTGTCTGTGCAGAAAGAACGCTGTTCCAGGCTTTCTTACCTCCTGCCCTCCCTCCCTCACTGCATCTCAGAGTTAGTTCTAAGTGGAAGAGACAGGCATTTAGTCGAGCAGAAATCAGCTCCATACACCAGCTGGGAGCGGCTCAGATGGTGATAGCAAAGGACTAGTAAGTTAAGTGTAGCTGCAAAGTACAGACTGAGGAAAGCCTACC
>NW_018128182.1:51872-55273 GCF_001952655.1 Monopterus albus | reverse complement strand
TACTGCTATGGACTGCAAGCGCCTGCAGAGAGTGGTAAAGACTGTGGAGAAAATCACCAGGACTCCACTGCCCTCTCTGTAGAGCATTTACCACCGCAGGGTGCATCCTTAAGGACCCCACCCACCCCCAGCACGGACTGTTCATACCCCTGCTCAGTCAGGTTAGTGAACTGTAAACACCCTTTAGACGCTGAGGAGGTTTGGCATGTTGCCTTGGATCCTCAGCAGCTTCTACAGTATACCCCTGCTCAGTCAGGTTAGTGAACTGTAAACACCCTTTAGACCAATGTTTCTCAACTGGTGTCACCCTGGAGACCCACTTTCCAACCCACTTGTCAAGTCGCGACCCACCCGTATAAGATTTCAAATACATTTATTAAATTATAAAGCTTTTATTTTTTTAAAACATAGTCAGTACAGCCTTTGTGTCAGATTTTTCTGTCTGCCTTGAGGAAATGTAATTCAAAAATAAAAATAAACACCACAACTGCTGCATAACACAACATAAATACAACAGTTGAATAACACAACAGAGTGCTGTATATGTATACAGCTGAATGTAGAACTGCAAACACAACATAAGACTTTATAGTCTCTTTTCACTTAACATGTAAGCAAGATTTTATTTTACAGTGAACTAATCAGATAGCTGTAGTTGTCCTATAGTTCTGACAAGGCATTTTTGGCCACTGTATTTAGCTCTCCTGCTGCGTGGCAAGTGTTGGGAAGCATGTCAAGTTTGTCTTTAGTCAGTGATTTATCCACAACCTCAACTTCTTTTTGAAGGCAGTGACTTTGTCAGTCTGTTCAAAGATGTTGTGTCCTCTGCTGCCCCCGCGACCCGGCCCCGGATAAGCGGAAGAAAATGGATGGATGGATGGATAGATAACAGTATGGCCTTCAACTTGTCCACTGCTGACTGTCCTAATACCTTTCTGACCATGTTCAGGGCCGCAGGTAAGAGGAGCTCCTCTGCTATTGTATGTGGCTTCTTGGCCTTTGCTATACGTTGAGCTACGAGGTATGAGACCCGTAGTGCCTGCTCTGATTTGGAACACAAGGACAGCAGTGTCTTCTGGGTGGTCCTCAGGTCCCGAAGTAGTCTTTGAAAGTATTCGACTGGTTTGTCTTTGTACACGGCGTGTTTTGTTTCTAAATGGCGTTTTAACTTGGATGGCTTCATACTTTCTTGTGCCAGTATTTCACTGCATAACACACATCGAGGGTTATTTTTATCATTTATGTAAGTAAATCCATACTCAACATAGTCAGAATCATATTTTTGCTTCGCCGTCTTCTTAACAAGTGGACCTATCTTCAATGAGTGTACACTGTCAACCGCCAATCAAGGCTCGTCATGACAAGGTTAGGCCTCTGCATATCACACGCACGCACGCATTTCAAAACAAAAGCCTACTATTAAAGCCCACTATCTAAGCATTTGAATCCACAACAATATATCACTCTCAAAAACAATTTTATTTTTTTTCCACCATGTCTCTTGCTGCACTAGATTGTCAGCTGCACCCGATGCTCTGCAATGACTGTTCCTTCCAATGGTTTCATTGTCCATTTTGTGTCCAAGCTTAGTGACATGTGCACAGTCATTCTGTTCATCTCATCCTTAAGCTATTTCAACAAAGAACTTCAGCCATTTCTTCTCAGCGTTCAGATGTTTCAGGAATTGATTTCAGGCATTTTCAGGATGTTTCATTTCAATAGCCACACTGTAGTAGTCCTCAGGGTGTAAGACTTCTCTCTCTCTCTCTAAAATTTTGCCCCATTCAAATGAATAGGAAAAATGTTCACAACTTACTATGTTAAGCATACTTTCAGGTAGAAATACCATGTCAACTGTTAATCAGCAACTCTTCAGCTATTCATACTGTAAACAGCTTTTTGATGTTTTTTTTTGTTTTTTTAACAGTTTTTGCATAATTACCATTTACATTTTATGTTTCATTTCAATAGCCACACTCTTATAATATTAAGCTTTGCTTGTTCCAAATTCAATGTTTAAGCAACTTAAGTTTGTTTCCATATGAAAAAGTTTATCATTATATATCTGGAGAGAAGGGAAAACATGCTCAATTTTATTAAATATTTCAATAAATATAGAGTCTGACCTGCAACTTTGTTCCAGTTTTTAAATTTGGCTCAATGTGTATTTGAGTTTGACACCCCTGCTTTAGACCTTCAGACTTTTTCTGCTGAATCAAAGAGTAAGAGAGGGAAAGAAAGTGAAAGAGTTGTGGGATTAACCCATACACTACAGCAGAGTGCATAATTGCACACTCTGCATTATATTGTGTGCCTGTTGTACCTTTTTTGCTTCTTTCACCTGTTGCTTTAAAGTGCCTCAGATTTGTGTTACTGCCTATTTAGATTTGTGTTATTGCTCATCTACTTTATAATTCACTTGTTTTATGTGGCATTCATATGGATGGTAAAGTAAGAATTTCATTGTACATGTTTCCTAACTGCATATGAAAAATAAACATTTTGACCTCTACCAGGATAACATAGTATGGATGCTTCACAGCATCCACACAATAAGAGGATAACAATAGATCACTCCTACCCCATTTCTCTTCCTGTCCGCACCATAATAAAACAGTTTGTATCCCCCTCCAATGCTACACACTTTGCTACCCTTCCACCTGGTCTCCTGCACACACAGTATATCTACCTTCCTTCTCTCCATCATGTCTGCCAGCTCTCTACCTTTCCCTGTCATTGTGCCAACATTAAGAGTCCCTATTCTCAGACCTATACTCCTGCCTTTCCTCTTCTCTGTCTGCAAATCCTTCTACCTCCTCTCCTTCTTCGACCAACAGTAGTCCAATTTCCGCCAGCAACCTGTAGGTCAACAGCACCGGTGGTGGTCGTTGTTAACCCGGGCCTCAACTGATCCAGTATGGAATTCACACTGATGATTCGCATGTATAAATTTGGCATGTTTTTATGCCGGATGCCCTTCCTGACGCAACCCTCTCTATTTATCCGGGCTTTGGACCGGCACAGAAGTCACTGGCTTGCAACCCCTGTGGCTAGATTCAGTTTTTGCAGATAATCCATAGATTATTAGATAGGGACTAAATTCAATCAATAAGCTGCACTCTCTTTTTTATGCTTTATCTTCTACAGATAGTTCTTGTGTATTTTAAACAAAGGACATCTTGGTAACCCAGTTGGCTTAAGCAAACATCTTGTACCTGCAACATCCAAACTTTATTTCACACTTCCTCTATCCACCCATTCGCAAGTGAAATACTGCCTACAGGATAATCCTCCTATGTAAACTCTATGTAAATGTAAACTGGACACCAACAAAGTGAAAATCACATCTGCGCACTTAAATCAGCAGTCAGCCCAGTGTCCTGCTGCCCTCCCACTCCTCT
>NW_018128182.1:36441-51776 GCF_001952655.1 Monopterus albus | reverse complement strand
TATGAGGGGTTTTTTTTCTCCTCCTTCTATCGTCTCCTCACTCAAGGAAGGGGCTCCACGGTGACCGACAGTGACCCAGAGTTAACCTCCCCCTGTGTTGCCACAGAAACGGAAGAGCTGAGAAAAAGAGAGGAAATCAGGGAGTGGGGAGTTACGATCTGACAAAGGGAAGGAAGAGAGAAGTAGAGTGGAGTCTGTCTTTTTAACCTATACAAACCCCAATTCCAATGAAGTTGGGATACTGTGTAAAACGTAAATAAAAACAGAATACATTGACTTGCAAATCCTTTTTGACTGGTTTAATTGAATACACCACAAAAACAAGATATTTAATGTTCAAACTGATAAACTTTGTTTTTGCAAATATTCACTCATTTTGAATTTGATGCCTGCAACATGTTCCAAAACAGCTGGGACAGGGGCAACATAAGACTGGGAAAGTTGAGGAATTCTCAAAAAACACCTGTTTGGAATATTCCACAGGTGAACAAATTGATTGGAAACAGGTGAGCGTCAGGACTGGGTATAAAAGGAGCATTCCAAAAGGCTCAGTTATTCACAAGCAAGGATGAGGCACAGTTTACTACTTTATGAACAACTGCGTGAACAAATAGCCCAACAGTTTAAAAACAACATTTCGCAATGTACAATTGCAAGGAATTTAGGTATTTCATCATCACAGAGAATCCGGAGAAATTTCGGCACGTAAAGCGGCAAGGCCGTAAACACTGAATGCCCGTGACGTTCGATCCCTCAGGTGGCACTGCATTAATTATGATTCAAGATTGGGGACCCTCTGATCCTGTCAGAGGCATAATGATTAGAATGTTCAACTCCTCACACTTGAGAATCATTTGGCCCGAGAATCACTTCCAAGTGGCCTCGTGACATTGAACAGTTGTCAGGAAGGGAAAATCGGGTCCACAATCAGGCTAATTTTCTTTTAGTGTGGGGCCAGCTAAAAGGCCAAAACAGGAAATAAATGACTAGTGATTTGAGATGACATACACCTGTCTTTAGGAAGCCCAACAGCTGCCAAAAACTACATCATGATAACAAAGGAACAGTCCAAACTAATCTGAGAAGGGCTCTTAAAAGCAGAAATCAAAAAAAGAACACAAAAATTTTCAAGGCACTACATATTGCTCAGAGCGCAGTAAGAATATTAAAAACATAAATGGCACAGCCATTTCTCTGCCTACAAACTGAGTGTCTGTTTGAGAGCAACAGAAAGAAACCTGTAGTGGCTCATAAGAGACTGGTCCGTGGCTGATTAGGGACTTTCAAAGTCTGAAGGATGATCTAAGACTGTGGGCCCCATCATCATTTTAGATAAAATCAGTTTCATATTTGGCACTTTTAACTAGCTATTAGTAGTTCCTATTTGCATTCTCCAATTTAAAAGTGGATTTAATGATATTTTGGACATGTGACAATCATATTCTAAATCTAAAATGTGTGCATCAAGTCTGTATGTTGTGATTCTGAGACTAGGTACAATTTCTGATGCAAACTAAGGCAAATCAGAAGACAAGGGGTTTAAAGCACCTTAGGTACCTCCACAAGCTGTGTGTATTGATAAGCAAGAACACTACAATAACCAACTTCATGTTGTTTTCAGAACACCTCCATGCACTTTCGCCTACCACAGTATCTTTGCTTCACATTTAAGGGCAATGACTGACACGACTGATTAGAAGTGAATAAAGAGAGTAAATCACTGATGCAGAAGCCACAACCATACCTGGGGTCTGCTTTGCCAAGGTTTGCTCCAGCTGGATGAAGGATTGTCTGGTTCTTCACCATCTCCACAACACATTTTGTGTTCAATTCCTTTTCTGTGGAACAAAAAACATGAGGTTTTACAACCCAACACTGAACCTCACAACCCAAAGTTTGTACTCTTGATTATTTCTACAGTGTTACACAATGCCATGTGGTATGTCACTCTGTCATCTCCAGCTTGGGTTCATGATAAAAAAGGGTAGAACATGTCTTGTAACCACAGATATAAGATTTTATAGCATCACCATCACCTACACACTTGGGCTGAGCAATAAAATGATCTTGATAAGTATTAAAAGATAAAATCCCATGATAACAATGACAAACTGATGAGTAATTTTAGATAAATGTATCCGTTTTGCATCTAAATGAACCCTCTGCACAATCACGCTGGGCTACAGCGATTAGACTATATAGCTGAGACATGTAGGAGCACAACAAGGAACACGCACACAAATAGAAACAAAAAACAAGGGACTGTGGGGCATGTGAGACAATGAAGTTGTGGTGAAGGAAGGTCACACAACAACTGTGATTTGGAAATGGCTCCAATTTGTAAAGCTGCACAGCACAGAGGCATCCTTTGTAAAATATACATGACCTGTGTAGATGAAGACGGGAAACATAGCAAACATTTACCACGATTTGAAAAGGCAATATTACCATCCCAGTACACAAAGAGCCAAAGTCTGTGCTTCCAAACTATAGCACTAGCAGCCAAACTTGTGCACAAGTCTGTCATGGCAAAGTTATTTCAAACCCCAGCAACACTTGTTCTGTCTGCCTTTTTTACTCATTATATGATGTGATTAAAATCTTAAAAATAAGCAGGGACAGGGCAATTGAAATTTCCAATTTTATGGCAAAAGACATAATGCCAGTTAGAATGGTGGAAAAACAAGGTTATGGAATGTGAAGAAAGTGGTCGACTCAGGGTATAAAGCTCCAGGACAAAAACATTTTTCAAAAACAGCACTGCCTCAGCTTTATGCAGAAGATCAGCTTTACATATTGGTACTTAATATCTGGACAGAGACACTTTACATGAGCCAAAAATGTTATGCCCTGTTAGCTGTAGAGAGTACTTAATTATTGTAGGATTCAATCATAACCTGGATATACTGCTTGGAATTCTAATTTAAAAAAAAGATACAGTACCCTGTAGAGTTTACATTATGATGCTTACATTCAGTGGTAGTCGCAAGAATACAACACACTGTGTGAATCCTTGGGGTCTAACAAACAAGGCAAATGTGTTTCTTTTCTCATTCATGGTATTAAATGTGTGTCTATAATTATCATTAAGAGAAAAATATTTTGTGGTAGTATTTTTTGACGCATCGCCCAGCCCTACTACACAAATCTCTTCCCTACAACCTTCCCGTGGTGCAAATGAAAATGTACAAGCCACTTTAACCCTATTATCATTCAATCTGATGTTCAGAAAAATGACTCAAAACATTAAGTGTTCTGTAGAACACCTTAATTTACTGACACAGAACCTTTTGTAAGCACTTGTGTGATGGTTAGTTTGTAGCCTGATTAGCATGAGGGACACAACTCAAGCTTTTTGGCATCATAGCATTCCTGTGAAGCTTCAAGTACAAACAACTGTGCAAGCAGACTGAGAAAGACCGCCTCTGAAAATGACCTTTTACCTTGGAGTGAACATTAGGCTAATCAACAAAAAAGGACAATGAGTCTCACAAGCAAACAAACACACACAGCTATGGACGTTCCAAAGTGACCCCAGCCGGTTAGTGTCATGAGGCAACACTTCATCTCCAGCATACCAAGCAACCATTTCTAACTCAAGGAGTGGTCCCAATACTTGGTCTATTTAGATATTTATGTTGATAGGCTGCACAAGTGAGCATATATCATTGCAAGGTGGGGCCTCCATGGATCATACTTGTTTTTCCAGACAGATATGGAGAATTTCGAGGCCAAGGTAACACCTTGAACTCTGTTTCCTCAAACCATTCCTGAATCATTTTTGCAGTGCTGCCCGTCAGGGGAGTACTTGGTCTGCAACTATGTTTAGGTAGGTGGTCGTACGTGTCCAAGTAACATCCACATGAATGGCTGTACCCAAGGTTCCCCAGCAGAACACTGGTCACAGCATCAAACTGCCTCGGTCGGCTTGCCTTCTTCCCATAGTGCATCCTGGTGCCATCTCTTCCCTGAACAAGCAACGCACACGCACCTGGCCATCCACATGATGTAAAAGGTCGAGGAGGTTTTCAGCCCCCTAGTGTCACCAAGTGCTTGCTCAAGGGGGATTTCTTGGGTTTTCTGTATAATAGGTTAGGGTCTAGACCTGATTATGTAAAGTGTCCCAAGATGATTGTTGTTGTGAATTGGCACTGTACAAATAAACTGAATTGAACTGAAAAGAAAACATGCTTCATCGAACCAGGCCAATTTCTTCCATTGCTCTGTGGTTCAGTTCTGATGCTCACGTGTCTGTTGTAGGTGTTTTCAGCAGTGGACAGGAGTCAGCATGGGCACTCTAACTAGTGTGCAGCTATACAGCCCCATACGCAGTAGGCTGCAATGCACTGTATTCTGACAGCTTTCTATCAGAACCAGCATTAGGTTTTCCAGCAATATGTACTACAGTACAGTAGCTCTTCTGTGGGATTTAACAACACAGGCTAGCCTTGGCTCACCACAGGACTCTGTTGCTGGTTCATCATTTGTCCTTCCTTAGACCACTAGGTACTGACTGCCGTAGACTGGGGGCACCCAACAAGACCTGCAGTTTGGGAGATGTTCCGACCCAATTGTCTAATCATCACAGTCTGGACCTTGTTAGTCACTCAGATCCTTACATTTGCCCATTTTTTCTGCTTACCACACATCAACTTCAAGAACTGTTAACTTGATGCCTAACATTTCCCAACCCTTGACAGATGCCATTGTAGGGGAGACAGTCATTGTTATTCTCTTAAACTGTTAGTGGTTTTAATGTTGTGGCTAATCAGTGTAATAGTACCTCTTACTACTTGATCAAGGTTGTATTTGTGCCAATTAGAATTCCTGAAAGCAAAGATTGTACTGTATGGTAAAGACGCAGAAAGACCCTCCCTGTGGACACAAACCTTTGGCCTGCATGCGGACAACCACAATGAGTACGCACGAATCTGAGAAGATGAAAATTACATCACTCGACTTTAGCAGACATGTGGATGTGCAAAACATGAATTGACTTTAAATAAGACCTGATGATGTGTACATGCACACACACACACACACACACACACACTTTAAAACTGTAGAAACAAAGCTAACATAAAAATGTCTCAATAACAGGTGCAAACATTAGGCTCATCAATAACACAAGGACAGGTCACATCACATCCCGGCCTACTATTAAAATTTAGACGGCTGTTATTTTAACAAACTAATCATGCCCTAGATGGCTGTCAATAAGCATTTACTCCATTATACAGCAGGCTTGCAAGAGCATGCAAGTTTGCTGAAATTTAGCAAATGTGTTAGGACATGAAAATATTATGTGGTTTTAATTCCTTTCTTCTACAAGAACGGTCTAAAGCAGATTTTGTGCTGTTACATGAAATCTGTGCCTTCAGTTGCCTTTTCTAAGGCATGACTACTCTGAGACAGGGATTTGAATATAGACTAGTCACAATGAAGCAGGTGAGCAGCTGAATGCCATTTTTTTTGACAAACAAATATTAAAAAGATTATCAACCATCAGTGAACTACCTGAGACATAATTTGAAATAAACTCTTCCTCAATGTACAATGACTTCAGCAGATGACAATGTATTACTTGTGTGATCAAATATAAATGTTGTTGCAAGAAGCTTTATATTCTTTCCAAACAGTACTGGGCCATACCTGCCCACTGTGCTTCCACCAGCTGTGTAGGTGGTTAGCAGGGTGTGTGTTTTTACATACCTAACCATCAGAATGGACATGCAAATAACTATTTTATCTGAACATATATGCAGGTAGAAAAAGAAATGCATGAGCAACTTCAAAAGTTTGCTAGCCTTTCCAACAATGGCTGCTCAAGTAAAGTTGTGTAACATACCAGCCACAGTCAAAATCTACCACTATTTGTCTGATTGTGATTGGTCATTCCTGGGACACAAGCTGGAACCCCATCCTGTGCCATTCTACATGTGCTGAGAGGCTAAATGTGCGAGTTCCTAGCCGGAACACAGAGGTAGGGCCATGGAAACTTGGTGTATAAGTGACAAGACCTGATCATCCTCCAATTCTTCTTCTGTCAATGACACAACAAAGCAATAAAGCAGCCAACGGCGACTGAGTGACAAAAAGACAGTGTACAAGATGAAGTTAGACAGGAGGACTGACCAAGGGGTTATTCTGCACTCTCTTCTGCAAATGCCTACACTACCCACATGCCCATATTGCTCCAACATTACTTCCTGCTCAGCAGATGGAAAAGTGTGATGCAGTGTGTTACGGAGAATAAATGTGCCCATTGTTATCAGCCCCTCCTTGCTACATAAGCAGCTCCCACTTTCCACTGGCCTTCTCCAGGCTATCGTGCTGAGGTTTTGGCACAAGAGGTCTGACATCAGACAGGAAGCTTACTGGCCATGGTCTTACTATTGCTACACCTGGTGTTGATCCATTCTTCGAAGGCCAGAGCCATGGGAACATGGAACATTACACAACGTTAGCAAATATTCATTCAAACTGGCTCCCTTCCTGCCTTTGTCCAGCCAGACCACCTCTCCTCCTCAACCTGGGATACACAGGGACAGTGGCCTCAAGATTAAAGAAGCCAACTTATTATTTCAGTGTCACAGGTCTGAATCACTGCAGTGGCTGGAAAAGTGTGTGTGAGGAAAGTGAACTCCTCATCCCTCTCTCGACTGTAGCTACAGCAGGAGACAGAGGAAGAGCTATACCTGATCTGTGCAGCGCAAATGTGTGTTTAGAGAAATGAAGTGGAGCTGGAAAAGAGCATGTAGTGAAATTTTATCCAAGGGCTAATTTGATTTGATTTTTGAGTGTCGCCAATTCTGAACCGACACTTCATGGAAGAATTATTTGTCCTCTCAAAACTGATATTGCTTTTCAGCGGCTATTTGGAATCATTAAAGTCTGACATTAAAACTGGTACATGTTGACAGAAGCCCTATTCAGACAAGGAAACCAGCTGAAAGACACTACTGGAAACGTGGCACTGCTGGATCCAAACTTATCCCCACTGCCTTCAGCAAGCCATCAATTTTCCTGCTAGTTCCTTTTCGCTAAAATCATGATTGCTTTCTGTTGCTGTGCAAGGAAGACACATGTAGGCATTTTATTTATAATGCTGAAAGAAAAAGGTCCTGCATGTTTGTGCAGCAGTGAAGCTAGACAAACAGCTATTAGTAAGGCTTCTCTTAGTAAAACTTCTCTTACAATCTAACAAAAAAAAAAAACTTTTTGGTGGAATCATTATCTGCAGGTACAGGCTACTGAGTAAGTACATATAACTGTGAGTAAATGCATCACAAAATACCATGTGATGTTTAAGAAATTTGTAAATAATTTTCCAAAGCAGCAAAGGTAGCTTTGAACCAGTGTGAAGTAAATGTGGCAGACAGCTTGCCATCGCCTGCACCCATCAGGCCAGAGAGCACACTGACAGGGGGAAGTGAATAAGGGCACATTAGGCATACTGACAGGTACACACAAACTGTGGTCAGAGAAATGTATTTACAGTAAATCCCTATATCTGTGAATCCTACTGTACCTGATCTGAGACAGAATACCACAAGCACTAATGTGTGGCCTCTACTTCTCTGTCTCAGTGTCTGCATAACAACAAAGCTGATAATCAAAACTACATATTGTCAACTCATGGTTGTTCACAAAAATACATGGGAATTTTATGTGTCCAAAACAATAATCTCACCTTGCACATGGCCATCCCTGAAAAATCTCATCCTGAATGCAGTTATTCTACAGTCAGGTTTATGATGAATCCCTACTTACTGGAACAGTGCGGCATTCTTGTGAACGCTGTCACAAGCTCAGAGTCAGCTCAGAGGGGAGAGAGAGAGAGAAAGAAAAGGAGAGTGGTTCACTTAACCCTGTCTGCCAGTTGTTTGTCAACCACTCTGCTTTACCAGCTCTTCTTCTCCTCCTCCTCTCATGGGACACATGGTATCACACAGTAAAAATACAATTTGGCAATTAACCAGGAAGCATTATCTATGCCTTCCTACATGCAGCACTGATAATCTGCATTGCAACTGACCATAGCATTTGAGTGTTCATGCAGATTTATCCAACACTGTGCCTTTGTTACCCCAGCTTTTCTAAAATTAGAGATGAGGATGTCAGTGAACACGTAGCCACCCAGGGAAGATGCGTGTATGATGGCCTAATGTTAGTGAGGCTGCGATGACAGTGGTAAGAATAGACAAAAATCAGCTGTGAAAGTTCATTTCTAGCAACTGGCAACCTGTTGCCAATTGTGAGAACACCCTTGCTGACACCCTGTTGTCATCTTCATTAATTTATATCAACCCATAGCTATCTTGTTAATCCACTGTCCAGACACTGCAACAGTGGGGACAGTGCAAGTGCATGTGACATATGAAGTGAGTAAGCGATTTCCATTTGCATCAGCCAGTGAAAAGACCTAGAGTCAAGGCTTTCTAGACAATGGATCCCACACAGCAGCTTGGCTTTTAATGTAGTTTGATGGCAGGCAGCCATGAGTGAAGCCTTATGGCTGCACTGTACAAACATGTGCCATACAGACAAACCATGCCACAGCTTTTTTTGTGTGTGTGTTAAATCTGCAGCAGGTCACTTCACTAATGGGTGGTGGTGATTTCTGACTGGCATCCCATTTGCAGGCAATTAATAAAGGAGCAAAAATAAAATAATGTAAAGTAAAAAATAAGGAAATGTGTTGCTTGCAAATGTGTAGTTATGTGTGCAAACTAAATAAAGAAGACTATCTAGGCAACCCTGTGTGTGCTGGAATTTGATATTTTTGTAACATCTGAGTCCTGCTTCTCTTCGGCAGCCACACGGATGAGCCGTTGTTTCCAGCATTGCACAGGATTACTATAGTCCATCTATTAAACAGGGAGCATTTGGAGCCAAGCCGGTCTTCTGTAGCTAATGTTATTTCGCTATGCATCATGTTTACAGTAAACCCGTCTCTGCGTAATAAAAACCCGAGATAGTGGTAATATGATATTTGGTCTATGGCCTACATATTACAGCCGCAGTGTCTCTATCATGATAACCTGAAATACAGACAAAACAGTCTTCATATATATAATTAATTTTTGAGTCACTGTACCAGTCCCAATCCAAATGTGAGCAAACACAAGCCCTCTCACCTCTCCTGTTCATGGGCCGTACACGAACAGCCACCTTGACATTGGAGTCGTCCAGGTTGGGCTCCCCCATGCTGACTCCTTACCCGGGGAGGGGAGGGGGCGCTGATCCAAAATAATCAGCTCTTCAGATAAACACTCATACAAAAGCCTGGAAATGTCACGCTAGCTGGACGGCCAGCCAGCTAGCTTCACTTAGCTCTGCTCCATAGACCGGGCATGTCCGCGGAAAAACAAAAAGCCTGGGCAGAACCTCACAAGAAGCCTCCCACTGCCGCTGATCTTTTTCTGTTCATATTCCAGGCTAATTTAGACTCACAGAGGTGTGGAAACTGAAAGGGAAAGGAGAAATGTAAATTAATAAAGATATTACAACAGCTGGTGGATGTGCTATCTGCAAGGCAAAAACAGGCTAGCCAGCTAATTTGCCAGACAAACGGAAGGGGAACAGCGGCAGGAAAGAGACCCGTTATTGCTAATTTCAAACCATTTGCCTATATAACACCCTCGGACAGTACCCTACCTTCAAGATGCACACCTTGCTGGATTCATCCCAGAGGTGGCAACATTAACCTACAGGTTCAACCGAGAGAGAACCCCCAAAAATCCGCCTAGCGATGATCTACAGCTTCCCAACGGAATTCACTATGTCCATCCTCTGTGTCGAGCTACAAGCATCTGACAGCATCCTCATTTCCGCCTGAGTGTCTCCCCTTCAAATTAAAACTGTCAAAAACTGACAGTTTGACAAAGCCGGGTAATTTTTAAATGTTGTATTACTGAATTAGTCTCGTCTCTTTTGTTGTTGTAAGCGATTCCCGTTATACGCCGAAAAATAGGCTACTCCAGATTAAGCGTGTACTTCTAACCACTCACCTTTCACAGAGAACCTATATTTTCTTTTAAACTAATAATCTTGCAGTGTGGGTCAGAAACCCTCAAATATAATGTAATAAATATAATAGGCCTATAATTTTGATTATTCTATTTTATTAGCTAAAATTCACTTGCGTCAACTTCTCCTCCCACCGTAATTTACAAACCAAACACTAACTATAGTTTTAGGCTATTATCAGTAGTAGCACCATTTCAGATTAAATTCTAATTTTATTTTTGTTGAAATTAGCCTAGATGTGAACATGTTAAGGACACTCCATTCTTACATGCGTGGCATAAAGTTTTAATTCTTCACTGCAGTTGCATTCAGTTTCCACAGGAGGAATATTATTAGTTCCACCAACCCCATGTTGGCGAGTTAAGAACCGATCAGGCTCAGTCACAAATCCACTTACAGTTTTAAGTGTAAGCCAGGAGACAGAACAAATAACTATACGCTCCCCTGTTAAAACATGGGGAAAAACGTAGGCTATCCCTTACCAGACCACAGTCAGTCACGCGACACTTCCGGCTTCCACGGTCAAGTTAGACACAATAAACGCAGCCTGTTTTGCAAAATAAACCCTAACTAGAGAAATGCATTTTCTGAAGAAAATGGATATGGATATGCTGAAAGATTGCCCTGAAAATGCTGAACATTTTGACACCTGAATGGTTTTGCTAGCTGAAAGTATGCTGAAGTAGAATTTTCCCATTCATTTGAATGGGGCAAAACTTTCCAAATAAAGCTAAATATTTCAAAGGTATGAAGTTTTGAAAAATTCTGAATAGAAGCATGAATGCCCTTGAAGAACTGAACATTTTGATAGCTGAAATAGCTGAAAGTATGCTGAAATTGAATTTTCCCATTCATTTGAATGGGCAAAATTTTGCTGAAAGACACTAAATAGTTTAAAAAGTATAAAGGTTAGAAACAAATATAAATAATAGCATAAATGTCCTTAAAAAGATGAACATGTCGATACCTGAACAGTTTTCATAGCTGAAAGTATGCTGAAAAAATTAAGTGCCAAAAAACGGACGGAAGAAACCAGAATAATAAAGACCAGGATAACATAGTATGGATGCTGAATCAGCATCCATACAATAATAATAATAATAATAATAATAAAGAAGAAAATAACAAGAGTGTGGATGCGAGCATCCACACTAATAAAGAACAGGATAACATAGTATGGATGCTTGTCAGCATCCATACAATAATAAAGACCAGGATAACATAGCATGGATGCTGACTCAGCATCCATACAATAATAAGAATAATAAAGACCAGGATAACATAGTATGGATGCTGAATCAGCATCCATACAACTACAAGGGCACTTTTAATAATTGATCCTGCACACTGTTTTAGGCCACTCATTAAACTGCTTTCTGATAAATGCGTGGCTATATTAGATTTTTGAAACGGAGAAAAAACAGCCACTCCAGTACACCAGTGCATTAGACAAAATGCTGACATCATCATGCTAATATTCTCACAATGACAATGTTAATATTCTGATAATTAGCATGATAACACTTGGTAATTAGCACTAAACACGAAGTCCATCTGAGGCCAGTAGGTATGCCATTAGTTCTAAATTAATTCAGACAAATCATCCCAATTTAAATGACCATTTAATATTACAACTATTCTGAACAGAGTAGTAGTGAAACAGATAATCTGATAGGGAACAGAGAACGAAGACCAGAGTCACTCCTCCTGCAATGAGATAAAGTATTAAATAAGAACATTGTCAAAAGTGCCAGTCAGTCCAGTCAGTTGTTGTTGGTCACGAGGTACTGTCAGTCAGTCTTTCTGTCAACCCACTGTCAGTCCTCGTTCCCCCCGGCCCTCAGGGGGGAACGAGGTACACTTTTCACGGTAGCATTGTCATCCTCTCTTCTTCTGCCTAACCCTTCAGGCTCATTCTTTTATCCACAGCTTTCCTTAGGCTGTTATGTCAATTTCTGAACTTAGCTTCCTGTCTCCAGTTTTAGGAGACAACACCTTGTACTCAAAAACAGGAAACATCTTGACCAACCTTATATAAGCTCATTGTTCGGCTCACATGAACTTAATGAACCCATAAACACTTAGCTCACCCTTACACAACTAGTACAAATAATATCTATATATGAACTACATACTGTTCTATTACATATTCCCTCTGGAACCTTGTTTATGTTTAACCACTACAAGAGCACATCCAGTTGTATCATTCAGAAGTTCGCTGGTTTTCGAGGGGAAAGGTAATGTCACACTTTTATGAGCTTAAACATGAAATCGCCGCCTTCCTCTCATACAATAACTCCTCGTACACTGAGATGCTCAGCGATGAACTCTGGCTCGTGCACTTCGCCGATGTGTTCGAGCACCTCGACACTTTAAACATGTCTGCAGGGGAGAGGACACATCTTTGAACAGACTGACAAAGTCACTGCCTTCAAAAAGAAGTTGAGGTTGTGGATAAATCACTGAGTAAAAACAGATTTGACATGTTTCCCAACACTTGCCACGCAGCAGGAGAGCTAAATATAGTGGCCAAAAATGCCCTGAAAATAACTATCACTGCGCATCTGACCAGTCTACATGCTTGCTTTGAGGACTGCTTTCCAGAGAAACATGACAATGGTCACTGGATAAGAGATCCCTTTGGAATTGTCATGGAAAGCGTTGTGTTGCCAACCAGCAAGGCGAATCAGATGGTCGAGCTGTCATGTGACCAGATGCTGAGAAAGAAATTTGATGAGGTAAGGCTTCCCCATTTCCGGTGCAAATATGTGATTTCTGAATATCCCTCCCTCGCTACATTGGTCAAAGCAATCCTACTGTTCACAACAACTTATCTGTGTTAAAGTGACACAGCTCAAGTCAAAGCAAAGGAACAGGTTGGACACTGAACATGATCTGAGAGTAGCTCTGTCTACTATCAGCCCAGACATTGAAAGTCTTGTCAAAACTATAGGACAACTACAGCTACTGTATCTCATTAGTTGACTGTAAAATAAAATCTTTCTTTCATGTTAAGTGAAAAGAGACTATAAAGTCTTATCATGTTGTTTGCAGTTCTGCATTCAGTTTTATACACATATAGCATCCTGTTGTGTTATTCGACTGTTGTATTTATGTTGTGTTATGCAGCAGTTGTGGTGTTTATGTTTATTTTTGAGTAACATTTCCTTAATGCAGACAGAAAAATATGACACAAAGGCTGTTCAATCTCAGAGCATCATGGGACCCCCCAGCAGCCTAGGCCTATAGCAGTATAACTAAGGGAAGGCTCAGGGTCACCTGATCCACCCTAACCTTAAGCTTTATCAAAAAAGAAAAGTCTTAAGTCTAATCTTAAAGGTAAAGAGGGTGTCCGCCTCCCGAACTGAGACTGGGAGTTGGTTCCATAGGAGAGGAGCTTGAAAGCTAAAGGCTCTGCCTCCCATTCTGCTTTTGTGGACTCTAGGAACCACAAGTAAACCTGCACTCTGAGAGCGAAGTGCTCTGTTAGGATGATAAGGCTCTACGAGGTCTTTAAGATACGATGGAGCCTTGTCATTAAGGGCTTTGTATGTTAGGAGAAGGATTTTAAATTCTATGCTGAATGTTACAGGGAGCCAGTGGAGAGAAGCTAATATGGGAGAGATATGATCTCTCTTGCTAGTTCCTGTCAGTACTCTGGCTGCAGCATTTTGGATTAACTGGAGGCTGTTTGGGGAATTATTGGGACATCCTGATAGTAAAGAGTTACAGTAGTCCAGCCTGGAAGTAACAAATGCATGGACCAGTTTTTCAGCATCACTTTGAGACAGGATGCTCCTAATTTTTGCAATATTGCGCAGGTGAAAGAAGGCAGATCTAGAGACTTGGTTTATGTGTGATTTAAAGGACATATTCTGATCAAAGATGACTCCAAGGTTCCTCACAGTACTACTGGAGGCAAGAGCTATGTCATCTAAAGTAACTATATGATTAGACAGCAGATTTCTAAGGTGTTCAGGCCCAAGCACAATAACTTCAGTTTTGTCAGAGTTTAGAAGTAAGAAGTTGCAGGTCATCCAGGCCTTTATGTCTGTAAGACATGCTTGAAGTTTGACCAGCTGACCTGATTCATTTGGCTTCATAGATAAATATAACTGAGTATCATCTGCATAGCAATGGAAATTTATGTTGTGCTTCCTGATAATATTGCCTAAAGGGAGCATGTATAAAGTGAAGAGAATTGGACCTAACACAGAGCCCTGTGGAACGCCGTGACTAACTTCAGTTTGTGTGGAACATTCGTCATTAACATGAACAAATTGAAATCTTTCTGATAAATAAGATTTGAACCAACTTAGCGCAGTTCCTTTAATCCCAATAACATGTTCAAGTCTCTGCAGTAAGATGCTGTGATCAATGGTGTCAAAAGCAGCACTGAGATCTAAGAGGACAAGTATGGAGACAAGTCCTTTGTCCGAGGCTAGCAGAAGATCATTGGTGACTTTCACCAATGCGGTTTCTGTACTATGATGGACTCTAAATCCTGACTGAAAATCCTCAAACAAATCATTCTTGTGCAAGTGGTCACATAACTGCTTTGCAACAGCTTTTTCAAGGATTTTGGAAATAAATGGGAGATTGGATATTGGTATATAATTAGCTAGGACACCTGGGTCAAGAGTAGGCTTTTTGAGTAGAGGTTTAATTACTGCAAGTTTAAAAGCCTGTGGAACATAACCTGTTAATAGAGAGAGGTTAATCAGATCTAGTATGGATGTGTTGATTAGGGGAAAGACGTCTTTGAGCAGCCTGGTCGGGATGGGGTCCAGGAGACATGTTGATGATTTAGATGAAGCAATTGTTGAGGTCAACTCAGAGAGATCTATAGGGGAGAAGTAGTCCAAGTATAAATGAGGTCTTACAGATGTTTCTAAAGCCATTGTAGTAGATGGCACATCTGCGAGAGCTGTGGGAGTGGTCCGACCAATTTTTTCTCTAATAGTTGTGATTTTATTTGTAAAGAAGCTCATGAAGTCATTGCTGCTGAGATCTAAGGGAATGTTAAGCTCAACAGCACTGTGGCTCTTTGTCAGCCTGGCTACAGTGCTGAAAAGAAACCTGGGGTTGTTCTTATTTTCCTCAATCAGTGATGAATAAAATGCGGTTCTGGCACTATGAAGGGCTTTCTTATATGTTATTAAACTATCTTTCCAGGCTATGAAAAACTCTTCTGACTTAGTGGAGCGCCACCTCCTTTCCATTTTTCGTGATGCCTGCTTTAGGGAGCGGAGCTGCAAGCTGTACCATGGGGCTAGCCTCCTCTGTTTCACTGCCTTCTTTTT
>NW_018128182.1:20200-24778 GCF_001952655.1 Monopterus albus | reverse complement strand
CGTGACTGACCACTGTATAGATGTCAGGTTCACTTCATCAGCAATAGAGCTGCCTTTTAAAAAACCCCAGCACACAATACTTACCAAGAGGCTTCAAATGTGAATGACTGCATCTGCAGTCAGTGCAGGTATTAGGAGAAGGAGACATCAACTGGAAGAATGTGGGAAAATTTTACATGTGGTTTGTGTGTGATGGCGTTTTGTGTGAGTATGTTCGACTCTATATGGAGTCTGGCAATAAGTAACACATTGCTGGACAAAAAAAATTCTATTTTCCCAGTGGACTTGTAAAATCATTATCTGGATGCACTCAAAGCCAAAAGTATATATCTGAAGATATGGAAGATTATTTCTGATATATTTGAGGGGAATTCCTGCTCTTCAAGGCAATAAACATAAAAGTTTAATGAGGAATATCTACTGAGTATTATTCATGTGCAAGATGTTATAGTATATGTCAATCATAAAGATAAAATAGTCAAAAGTTTGACCTTGGCAAGCTAATTAATGTAGCTTAAAACATAGCTTTGAGATTTTTCAAGTTGCTTTTAATATACTACTGATGTACTATAATATAATATACTACAAGATAACTAAATCACCCATGGCTGCTTTAAACACATCCACATCTCGCTGGGTAAACTGCAAACTCATTTTTATCTCCTGTATTTCTCTGGTGATGTCGTCGAGTCTCTTGTTATTTGTCTCCATAAGTAGTTGCACAAAACCTTTGAAGTTGTCTTGTTGTTGGCTCAACAGTGCGGTGTACATCTGCTTCTGCTGACTCAACATCTCTGTTACTTGCGCCGCTGAAATATAATCCTCGCCTCAACATCCTCGTTCGCTTCTGATTTATTAGCTCTTTTCCCTCTTAGATGCATTTTAATAGTTGTAGAATTTGTTCAAAGACTTGAAAAAAACAATAATCATAGTAATAATACAATAATCACTTGTAGTAGAATAATCAATTGTGTCACAGGACAGTGGTTCAGTCAACATAGATTTTGTTAATTTAAGCAATAATTTCATTGCATTGCACCACTCACAAGTACACAATTAAAACACATTATAACAATACTCTGACTTAATACCAGGCTACAGTAAGCAACGGCATATTATTATTATTATGTGTTACATTTTAAAACTATTATGTTTGATTGTCAAGCACCACAGTTTGAAAACTATGTTCAGCAACCCTGGTCCAGAGGTGTAAAAGACACTAAATGGTTAGCATATTGCACAAGAGTATTAGCATTAGTTAAATATATAATAGGGTGCACAACATACTACATGCAAAACTCCCATTTATGATTTATGAGCATGAACAACTCATTATCTGCATTGTCTATATGAGATAAATGGAATATTTTGTAATATTTATTACTTCATAATTAACAATATCCTTTATTTATACAAATTTTAAATTTCTATTTCAAACCTTACTGCTCATAATAAAATAAACTAACATTCCCTAAGGATTTACCATTATTCACTTAAAACCTTTGCGGCCATGATTGTAATAAAGGGAAGACACAAAGATGCAAAAGCAGTTTTTGTTTAAAGTTACCATATATTATTTTGAAAAAAAAAAAAAACAAGTGCCAGAGGTAGGAACACATTCCAGAATGAAATAAAGGAATACTGTCCATTTCTGTTTCAACTGTACTGTGAGCCTGAAAGACTGAAAGGTTTGTGACACCAGCTGAGCACTGGTGGAGCTCCAATGAAAAGAGTAAACAGTCTGTAACAAAACATACTCTAAATGAACTTTGTGGGCACTTTACCTTAATATTACCTTACTACCTTAATATTAATACAGTGGCAAAAAAAGTATGTGAACCTTTTGGAATTTTATGGTTTTCTGCATTAATTTGTCATAAAATGTAATCTGATCTTCATCTAAGTCAGGGGTGCCCAAAGTGGGGCCCGCAGGCCAAATGTGGCCCGCGGAACATTTGTTTTGGCCCGTGGGGACATTTCTTGGCCCCCCACAATTTATTATGCCACCCCAGTTGTCAGGTGACCAACGCACCCCCCGGTCCCCCCCGAACCCCGCCAATAAAACAAGGAGAAGAAGAAGAAGAAGAAAAAAAAGAAGACGAACAACAACAACAACAACGTTCTTGCCACTTTATTGGGAAAAAGACAATTACTCAAAATAATGGCCCATTATGATAATTATACATTGAGCCATAATCCAGCTCAGTGTTCTGCATTTTATGTTGCTGATGTAAAACGTGCTGGGCTACAAAAGTCTTGTGATTTAATAAACTGATATTTTATGAAGGCCCTAACACCCAACAGAGGAATATTTATGGTCTGCATGTTAACCTTTTTGAACCATTTCAGTTTTCATTAGGTGCAACAGCTACAACTTCAGCCTTTAATTCTGTCTAAGCTGCAGCTGTGGTGTGTAACGCAGTGATGTACGACCCTCTGCAGCTGAGGTCCTACCTTGGTGTGTGCAATGAGCAAACAGTTGGAGTGCTCATGCTCACAGGCGATCTCATACTGAGGCAACATGTCTACCAGCTGCTGGACGAAGGCGACCACTTCCTGGTGCCAGGGGATGTTTGCCATCGTCAGGCTGCTGGCCGAGCTTTCCCCACAGTACGTCACCCCCTGGACACACAGTCGGAAACAAAGCACAGAAAAGACAGGGATTTAAAATGTACTGACCCATGGAAAACAGCAAGATGACAAACAAGATGAAAATCCACAACAAACTTTAGCAAAACAGCTTTTGTTTCTACACAAATGCTTGACCTGCACTGGATTTAGGAGTCAGATAATATATAATTTCTACTCTAACGTTAAAGAAAAAAACTCTGAAATACGTGCCTAAATACCTATACCAATATATCTGTGATAATCCGCTAACAGGCAACAATATCAGCATTTAAATGTTTTACGTATTCTGATAAAGGCTCAAATCACAATCTCCAGCTAGTGTCACACATGATCACTGGACACCATATGATCCTGGGCTGTGAATTAAACGAAGAGAGTTGTTTTGACAGAGAATCAATTAAAGGTCTCCTGTTGTTTTCACTTTCATTTGGGTTATACAGTGTTAAGGGAAAGCAGAGCCTAGAAGTCAGACAAGTGGTTTATGATAAATGTGTTGCTAAGTTGAATCCCATACTGCTGTACAAACTCTACCCAGGGAAAGACAGCGAGGCAGACTCCTGCATT
The DNA here is from genome assembly GCF_001952655.1 of Monopterus albus. Taxonomy (NCBI): domain Eukaryota; kingdom Metazoa; phylum Chordata; class Actinopteri; order Synbranchiformes; family Synbranchidae; genus Monopterus; species Monopterus albus. The sequence goes on along the minus strand of NW_018128182.1, from coordinate 21,583 downwards.
TTCTTCATTCAACAGCATCAAAAAATGACTAACTGACCAAGCACATTTTATTTAGTGAACTTTGACACATTGGACACTCAGGATTCTCAAGGTCACATAAGATAATGACACTAAAATATTAGATGAATTACAGTTTCCATCTGATATCATCATGACTTGCACTGGCCAGATAAACCATCTCTCAGTAATAAAATATAAACATATTACAAACAAACCAACAAGTCAGTCAGTCACTGGAACATTTTGGCGATATTATAAAATGTAATTGCTACTTGACACCAAGGAGGTAAAACACAAGGTTCAAGTCCTTTGACTGACAGCAAGTCATATTTCACTGCTTTTGAAGGCTTTATTTTCTCTAATGGTCTACAACGTCTCATTCAGAAATAGCTACAGTATGCATGGTGATTACTTGGGTTGCATGGAATCTGACGTAACCTGCCACAGTTATGGAAGGCTGGAAACAGAGCAGAAAGAAGGTGCCCTGCACTGCAGGATTATGGGAGTAAACGGCTGACAGACAAGCTGAAAAAATGCAAAGATTTGTTCATCTAAATCTTTGGATCAGGTCAACTATACCTGCAATCAAAGAACTACCTCTACTGTTTAAATAGATTCTGGTAGTCTGAAGAGTAAGATGGATAAAAACAGGACTTCATACACAGCTGATTATCACCAGCTGACATAATTTCACATTCAGATGGTGACAGAAATGAAGTAGGAAGTGAAAAACCATGTGGCCTTGGCCACAAAAATCGATCCAAACCAAAGGCTAAACATTGAGTGTTTTCTGATCAATAGTGGAAAATCTGTGCTGTGGTTACAAGTGATGAGGAGGCACTGAGAGGAGAACAGCAGCTCCCTGCGGTACAGACAAACAAGTTAGGCTGAGAGAAGAAAGGTGTGAGAGTGAGTGAAACTGCAGCCACTATTAACTAAAGCAGAAAAACCTGGACTGACTATTGTGTTAACAGATCGATCTAATTGGTGGAGTCCTTGAATTACATGCCAAACATATTATAGAGGTGGCTGATACAACTGATCTAGAATCTGAAGAAGTTGTATGCATTTAATTGTTCAGTATTTCTGTGAGCATCAACACCGGATCAGCCCATCAGTCTTGTAAACCTGGTCATAAGGAGAACATTCTGGGTGATAAAGTGAGAGGAAAGCCCTGCACCAGGTGTGTAGCAGGCAGAGCTGTAAGATGATCCCTGAAACTACAGATGGTTCTGTGTGGACCCAGGTACAGCATACCAATTACTGTATGTGCTGGAACATCCAGAACAAGGCTCTGGACGTTTGTGTCTCTTTGCTATAGAGGACAATATTTGCCTTTTAAATGTGGTGAAGCTTAATTATGAAGTACGTAACCTACAATAC
>NW_018128182.1:9983-19275 GCF_001952655.1 Monopterus albus | reverse complement strand
CCAGGTGAGCAGGAAGACGAGCGGTAGGAACCAGGAGGATCAGAGGACCAGGAGAGTAGATAGGCGAACGGCAGGAACCAGAGGATGGGAAGGTGAGTAGACAGGCAAGCAGCAGGAACCAGGAGGATCAGTGGACCAGGATGACAGGTGAGTAGACAGGCGAACAGCAGTAACCAGGAGGAGTAGCACTCACCATCCGGGAAGCAGAGTAGCGATCACCATCAGGGAAGCAAAGTAACATCATTATCTCCGTATCAATATCAGTGTTAACATAAGTCTCACCGTGTCAGTGTCAATGATCTGGCGAAGACGGAGTGTCTGCCAGTGCGTTAAATAGGTTCCGCTTAATCAGTGGTGTTAGATATTAGTAAATCAGTCAGATAATTATTAGACAATGTGTTGAATCAAATGTATTAGTAATGCAGTTTAGTAATATTTGAAGTCTGCTCTAGTCTGTTTTGTTTCAAGGTTAGCAGAGTGTTGATTCTGAAATGTGAGCTACAGTTACTTATGACACCAATTCTTTCCTGTATTAAATCTTGTGTTAGAATATTATATCTGAATGAATGCCTTAGTTATGCACCACGTGACAACATACACACACATTGAGCTTCCTCATTTTGTTATGACTAGGTAAAATCCACCTGTTCCAAGCCTGTGGAGCTCTAGATAAGAGATGGAGTCTGCAGACTGACTTCATCTGTGTAAGGGGTTAGCCCAAAACTTATAAATGTATTAGGCTTTGTGTGGCCAGGAACTCCTCTCTCCAGCAGCCAGTGTGTGTGTCTCTCTGGAGGAAGGAACAACCCGGGTCGTGTTTGTAATTTTGCTTGTGGTTTAAAATAAATCAGTACTAAAATGAAGAAAGACGGACTCTTTCGTTATTCAGATCTGTCCAATAAAAGAACTGGGGTATAACAGCGGGAATGAGCCTCTGCTGTGCACCACACCCAGCGAGCTGCTGATTGAGGTGATGCGCCTCAGCTGTGTCGCCTGGCCTGCAGGATGAGAAAATGGGAGAGAGAAAGGGGAAGAGAGGCAGGTCACGCCGAGCGGACCTGACAGGATGAACCACTGCCAAATATAACATCTGTAAGGACGTGTGTGTGTGTGTGTGTGTGTGTGCATCTGTGTCTACATTGCCCATGAGAGTTTGTTTACACCATAACAGGTTATTTGTCTGGTTAGATGTAGCCTCTATAAAGTGTTGGCTGAAAAATTTAGAAAAATCAACTGGACTAGATTTCGAAGTCGAAGATGTTTCACCTCTCATTCAAGAGGCTTCATCAGTTCTGCCCAACTTGGCGTTGAGTCAGAGATATTTATCCCCATCGGTGGTGTTTCAGTCCTTTGATGGCAACAATGTCCCCTAATGACTGAGTCGTTAAAGCCCAATATCAGTGAGCATCGTTACCTGAGGGATAAACCCAATAGCGACAGCTCTTAAAGGGCTACACCTATACTCATAGAAGCTTGGGTTACTGTACGTAACCATCGGTCTTCCTCTTTAGAAAACTGTCATGATTATGTCCCGCCTGTTTCCAGTCTCGTGCTTTTATTTTGTCAACTTCCTGTTATAGCCATATCTCAGTTCCGGACTTTTTATTTTGATCAAGCACTCATTGTTTACACCTGTTTTCACCCCGTTATAAGCAGCTTTGCCACCACCAGAAAGTTGCCAGATTGTTCTAGACTCCCATTCAGACTTTCCAGTGTTATTCTTGTTGCCTGTATTTCCTGTTCTGACCCCGGATTGCCTTTGACCACCGATTATTGCCTAACCCTCCTGATTCTGATCGTTTACTGTGCACCGGCCATTGGACTCCCCTCTCTGACCTCTCACTTTGGATTTCTTGACTGTGTGAGTTTGCCGGCATTGACCCTGGACTGGTATTATTGACTCGAGTGTGTTTTCTGGACTTTTGTATGGTACAGTATTTATTGTGCTCCGTAAAGAGAAGTTATCTACCACATCTCGTCTGGCATTATAATTGAGTTCACCACTGACATTGTTGGCGGCTTTACTCGTCAACCTTGACAACCACTACAGCAGAGTGTACATCTCTGCTATTGTTATTTATGAACTACTTAGGCTATAACCATGTCAATGTCATCCTCTTGTTCCTAATATTTTGACCCTCTCATGTATGTAGCTGGGGAGGACAAAATTATAGACACTTTTAGCTATGACCTCAATAATCTCATCTCATTTTCTATACTGCTTAGTCCTGAACGGGGTCATGGGGGGGCTGGAGCCAATCCCAGCCAGCATCGGGCAAAAGGCGGGGTACACCTTGGACAGGTTGGGCCATCGCAGGGCCAACACGCAGACAAACTACCACACACACACACACGGGCAATTTAGAGTCACCAAGCAACCTAAGCCGCATGTCTTTGGACAGTGGGAGGAAGCCAGAGTACCCACACAGGCACAGGGAGAACATGCAAACTCCACACAGAAAGGTCATGAACCCAGGACCTTCTTGCTGTGAGGCAAGTGACATATTTGTATTATAGTAAGCTATTTTCCTTGTTGTTTAATCATCACCTACAGGATAATGGTAGTAGTAGTAGTAGTTAACAGCAGTAGAGACCAAATTACAAGTATACACGCACACACCATACGTCAGAGCATTTACCGTTTAGTTAAATTGAGCATGTGAATTTTAATTGAAAATGGTTTTGATGACACATCTATACTCTCCATTACAAAGACCTAGTAACTGCTGTTGAAGGCTGTGTGTTGATGACTTGCTGCAAAAGTAAGTGTACCATTTTTCTATTAAATATCAAATAATAGTCATTTTGAGATTGAGATTTATCTATCACTATGCATATTACTTAATCAGTATGACAACATTATGTCTACAAGACACAGACATAGGTCTGATGTTAGGCAGTGACCATCTCACCCTATATTTTTACATTACAGTTACTGCTAAATAAAGTGAATACTGCAACAATAAATTTGAACAATTTTAGATTAAAACAGTCCTGCACTCAAGTCTTGCATCAACTGCTTTCTCTTTCTATCCTGCATTATCTAACTGTACAATCATGTGTGTATATACAGTATCGTATGAACTGCAGGCTACATTTTAAAACTGGAAGAAGCAATGGACTGTTTAATCAAGTGTTTTATATTTATAGTGCATATTGTTTTATTTCATTTTCAAATGATTCTTTAATTTTTCTGTTATTTGCAGAAATTCAGAGTATCCAGTTATTGATGGTTGTTCGCACTTTATTTTCATTATCAATTGTGATGTAATTACAGTAATGTAATGTCATTTCAAAAATTTGTTTTAGTTGATTTGACATGAGAATAGAAAACAATAAATCACACACAGCTACAAAATGTGAAGGATGATAAAGATCAAGATTTACATTGTTAGTCCTACAGGTAAGTAAACAGTCCAGGTTACATCTTATAGCCTACATAAATTATCATCATTAAAATCACTGTTAGTCAGCCATTCAAAAAAATTAGACTGCAAAAGATCATTATGTCCCAGTCACCACTACGTACGCCTCTACTCTCCAATCAGATGACCTAGGGAATTCAGTACACAATACCATACAAATCTTTAACATTAAACAGTCAACCCACCCTGAAAGCAAGACGTGAGCGGTACTTTGTAATCAGAACATCTGCCTGTATGTCAGCAGGACAACAGCTGGGCAAAAAGTCCAGGCCAACCAACAACACAAGTGTACTGGACAAAAATAGCTTGTATGTATGTTTGTCAGGAAGATATCTCGTTTTCTCTAGCCTATGGATTTATTGATTTTCCTCTGTTCTACAGGGGGCTAAAGTGAAAGTGAAACTCAAAGCAGCCCTATCAGTCATAATAGATACTAGAAAAAATAACAGGATACATGTGATTTTAACCAGCTGCCTGTGGGGATTACACTAAACTAAATTCAATGGAGGGGAAAATAGACCTGAAGCATTAAAAAAAATGCGAGGGTTCCAGGGGAGATACACGTGTCTTGGACTACGTTCACACTGCAGGTCTTAATTAAAACTGAATACATGCTCATCAGTTCCGACTGCAGTGGTACCCAGCTTAGGTGTTTCAGCCCCTCCACTCAAAGATTCCGCGAGGAATCTTGGAGTAATATTTCTATTCATGCTTTTATTACGTCGCGCCTGGACTACTGCAACACCCTGTATGCTGGTCTGTCTCAATCCCTGCTCCAGAAGTTGCAACTGGTCCAAAATGCTGTGGCTCGACTGTTGTCCAACACCCCCAAATATGCCCACATTACCCCAGTTCTCCGCTCACTACACTGGCTGCCAGTGCAGTGGAGAGTGCAGTTTAAGGTGTTGTTATTCATCTGCATGCCTCAGCACCAGAATCTACACCGCCACGTTCTTCTTGATCACTACCGACCTGCTCTGCTGAGACCTCCCGCACTATTCATCTGCTTCGGTCTCCTGTGACTGCCTCCCCAGTCTGCCCAGCCATCCTGCTCTGGACCAACAGCCTTCACTACGCAGGTTCCCTGTATGATGTCCTAGACTTCTCCCCCTCGTCTGCCTGTAATCTTCCCTCACTCTCTCCCTCTCTCCCACACAGTGCCAAACCTTTCCGCCGACCTCGGGTTTTCCTTCTCGTGGTTCAGTTGCTACAGCTGCCCCAGCTGCCCAGGGATCCTTCTCGCTTCTCCGTGCCTGGCCCTCGCCACCGCCTTTCGTTATTTATTCTCTGTGAAATAAATAAGTTTTCTCTGACCTGAGTTTGAGTCCTGCCTACTCCTGTCGCTCTGTTGGTGTACGGCTTGCCGTAACATCACCTGTGCCCAGACTTTGAGTAAACTTCCTGTTGATTTTATATAGTCCTCTCCTGTCTTCACTTCTCGCACTTTCAATAAAAGAACTGACTAAAAATCTAACATTAGTAATAGTGCTATTGATTGCAGCATTCTTACACCACCTGTCAAAGTGAAGGAAGTTATTTGATTCCCCTTTACACAAATTCTTGGAGGACAGCCAAGATAGGAGATAAAATTTAAAATAAAATAAAACGCCTGCTGGAGTGATGCCAAGGTAAAATCTGTAGTTGTTAGGATCTGATACAAACTAAATTACTTCAAATTATTCCAGTTTAAATAATCAATTAATATTACACTTATTCTGAGCAGGGTAGTAGTTAGATAGGTAATCTGGTGGTTAGGGAACAGAGAACAGAATCACTCCTTCTGCAATGAAATAGATAAACTATTAAACAAGGAGATTGTTACAGAGTCAGTCAGTCATTGTTGGCCACAAGGTACAGTCAGAGTCCGGAGTCCGTTCCCCCAACCCAGGCCTGGGTCCGAAAGTGCACATACTTCACTATCACAGTAGCATTCTTCTTCCCTACATCCTTCAGTCTTACTCTTTTTATCCACAGCTTTCTTCAGCTGTTATGTCAGTTCCTGAACTTAGCTTCCTGTTTCCAGTTTTAGGAGACAACACCCTGAGATGTACCCCAAAACAGGAAACAGCTTGGCCAAATTATATAAGCTCATTGTCCAGCTCACATGAACTTAAAAGTGAGCTCACCAACATTCTATTCTATTACATAATCCATATTAACATGTAACTTAAAGCACTAAAACTAGCTAAAACTGGTACCTGGATGCTGCTTTTTTCTTTTTGTTTTACACATTTTTTTTATATTTTGTTGTGTGATTCTCTAAGCTTCTCTACGCTGTTTAACTGTAAATAGTTAAAATTTTATAAATATTATACATACAATCAGAGATTGGATCCTTTTGTCAAAGTGAGATAGGTATTTGTTTATGTACTTTAAAATGTATTTTTGTAGCACTCTGACTATAATAATAAATCATATAAATAATAAGCATTTGATATAAGTTATGTTTTGTACATTAGTAAATCATTTTACACATAATTTTACATTATTTTTAGTAATAATTTAAGCAACAAAAAATCTGAGGAGCTGAAAGAGCTGGCTCTTTTTAGTGAGCTGAGCCATAAGAACCAGCTCTCTTTAAAGAGCCAGAATTCCCATCACTATACATCAGGACAGGACTGTATTCTAAATCTTTACATTAATTTGCACTGCTTTCAAATACAGTCATAATTAAACAATTTCCTTTCAGATAGTGTTGATGTAAATAGTATCATCATGCAGCCTAACTTAGGCAATAGCCCACCCTTAAGCTTAAATTTAAAAAATTCAAATTAGGTACAGTATGTACTGATAGATGCCCATTTTGTAAATTTGAGCCCCTGCCCCTGAGAAACTCACTGCACATCCCTGACATACATTATATTTTTGTGATGGGTAGGGTTTATTTCTACTGGTCATTTTGCTCTGTGTGTATGTGCCCTGGAAAGAATGCATGAACAATGCATGAACAGAGTTCACCAAACAAAACTTCACTTAAGCCATGTATACATTTCATTCAGCTTTTCCTAACTGCTAAGAGGAAACAATCTTTTCACTTAACCCTTTTCTATAGAAAATGGGTCTTTTAGGAGCAGAAAAAAAATAGTTATTTGATGCTTGAAAACATCACAACAAAAGTAAAATCAGCTAAAGCTCAGTTACACCAACCTGCTCCTTTAAAAACGTGTATCTTTTTTTTTGAGAGCAATTCAAAGTCGTGATTCGGGTCAGGTGTTAGAGGTTACAGGAGCATTGAGCAGTAAGTCCACTAGAGGACACTCTGCTGCAACATATGCAGCAGTGTTGAAGTGTGATGTAGTGTGTACCATGGAGAACAGCTGGCTATACAAAAAGCACTCCTAGGAAAATAGCATTTATCATAATTACATGCTGTAATTCTACATAGCAAAATGTTTTCAAGTAGGTCTATACTTTATTGGAAAATATATGAAGCTAAGAACATAAATTTTTAGTTGTATAAAAATACAATTAGGGATAACCATCCATCCATTATCTATACTGCTTACCCTAACAAGGGTCACTGGGAGCTGGAGCCAATCCCAGATGTCACTGGGTGAGAGGCGGGGTACACCCTGTATATGCCTCCAGTCTATCACAGAGATAACACATAAAGAAAGACAACCACACACACTCGCCCTCACTCCTATGAGCAATTTAGAGTCACCAGTCAACCTAAACTGCATGTCTTTGGACTGTGGGAGGAACCCCGAGTACTCGAAGAGAACCAAGGCAGGCACAGGGAGAGTGTGAAAACTACACACAGAAAGGCATCGGGTCCACCAGGGCCTTCATGTTGTGAGGCGACAGTGCTAATCGCTGCACTACCGCACCACCCTAATTAGGGATGTTTGTCTAGTAATAAGTGAGTGGAGATCATAACCTTTTTTTTTTTTTTTTTAACTCCCTAAAATCACTTACATTTAGTTACTTTCCGCACATGATCTGCAAAAACCAGAGAAGACCAGTGGAAGGACAAAGTGTATCCAACTCTTGTCATCACACTGTAGAGAGTGTAGGCAGAGAGGAGAAAAATTTAGACAGATGGTATCCCACCTATTTATCACATAGGCTACACGCCATCATCTGCTGTCATAACTTACATCTGAAGGATTTTGGGCTGTCGGCTTTTTCATGGCTCCCAGCATGGATGTTACTGTGGTGCTATATAAAATGTGCATTTATTTTATAGTCAGCTATAGCATGAAATTTAAACATGAAAGGTACAGAAATGTTGATTTGAATATAATATATACAGTGACTATTTTTGATACAGTTTATCCAAAACAGAAATGTTATTAAATGTCCAAAGGGTTTGCTTAATTCAGTGTAAACAGATGAAGCAGCAATGTACAGTAAATGTACTTTCCCTGAGTTAACCACCAGTGACATACTTAAAATTCAGGAGTGATAGTTTTCTTTAGTGTTGTGTACTAGTTTGAGGGCATCACAGGGTGTCAAATAACTTGACCAACCTGTTACTTGTGGTCATGTTTAGGTTTGAAAAGGACATCCTACTTCTATCTCAAACTAAGGCAGATTTAGGCTGTATTTGCAACCACTTTAGGGAGTGACTTTGAAATCGGGCAGGGCTTGTCTGTCCAGTATGAAGATTTACAGAAGCATTGTGATCTCTCATCATTTTCTCTGTACAATAAGCCTTTTTCATGAAATGTCACAGCATGGAAAATCACAAGTGTAAATAATGATGGTTGAATTCCATTTAACTGCTTCATCTTAAGGATACTAATATTGGTAAATGGACTGTATTTATATAGCACATTTTTCCACAGTGTGTTATACTGGCCAAAGCGCTTTAAAGAGGTGATACACCATTCACCCATTCACACACCAATGATGACAGGCTGCCACACAGCGGCACTAGTCAAGCCACCGGGAGCAATTCGGGGTTCAGTGTCTTGCTCAGGGACACTTAGGAATGCGGGGAGACTGGGAGTCGAGCCACCAACTTGCTGGTCAGGAGATGACTGCCCTACCTCGTGAGCCACAGCCACCCCTAATATTGTGCATGATGGCTCAGTGACCACCCTGTGTTAAACTGGTGACGTGTTTAGGGTGTACCCCACTTCTTCTGGGTGCCTGGATGGATAGCAATTCATGTGATTATTTGTATGTGTTTACATTTTAATAAGGTTTGCACAATGGATTCTGGATACTGTGGCCTGCAAAGGATACACTGGTTGTGCCCTCCAAATTTTGGCAAATGAGAGCTGGATTTGCAACCACATTTGCATAATCAAATATGTATATACTAGAGATAGCAAGGTCTTGCCATAAACCATGGGGTGATTGTGCATTTGCTGTGCTGGCCCCTGAACTTTGGAATAATCTTCCTCTAAATGTTAGATCTGTTAGAGACTGTCTATGTTCAAATCCTTGCTTAAGACTTTCTTATTTTCTATGTTTTTGACAATTAATCAGTATCTCAACATTGGCAGTTATTGGTGGGGATATTTCTGTCTTCCAAAAACATTTGTAGGGACATGTTCCTACCAGCCATGAGCAAAACTACACCCTTGCAACTAATGAAGCTTGATACTTTTATTGATGTTGGCTTTTATTTTTTGTTTGCTATTTATTATCATTATTTTCAATTTTAAATGTTTTAGCTCTGTTGTGTGTGTGTGTGTGTGTGTGTGTGTGTGTGTGTATATGTCTGTAAAGTACTTTGGTAAACAAGAAGTTATTTATAAGTACTATATAAATACATTTTGATTATATTATATTACAATAAGCCCTTTATGAATAGATTAACATCAAAGACTGTGACGTCGCCCGGCATGGCGCAGCCGGGACCCCACCCTGGAGCCAGGCCCGGGGTTGAGGCTCGAACCCCCGGGCCCCGGGGG
>NW_018128182.1:0-3631 GCF_001952655.1 Monopterus albus | reverse complement strand
CTGGGAACGCCTCAGCATTCCCCCAGAGGAGCTGGAGGAAGTGTCTGGAGAGAGGGAAGTCTGGGCATCTTTGCTTAGACTGCTGCCCCTGCGACCTGGTCCCGGATAAGCAGAAGAAAATGGATGGATGGATATATTATAATATGTCTGTTTTTACCATGCAAACTTCTCACATCCAATGTTGAAAACAGTATGCAGAATGGTGATAGAGGACAGGCTAACTGGAAAGAGGTGAGATCAAATGCCTGGTGGACTGCATGCTGAAGGCTATGTGTGAATAGGTGTTAGCAAACCCCATTGCAATCTGATGTTTCATAAAGTCAAATGGATTCCAGTGAGGCTGAGGGAGTGAGTGAACAACAATATACAGAGGCACATGTTACATAGACTACATGGTGCTCTTTCATATTTTTTGTGTACAGTGGAAAATTTGGTGATAAATAATCAGTAGTGGAAGAAGTATTCAGACCCTTTACTTAAGTAAAAATATCAACACTACAGTGTAAACATACTCTGATACAAGCAAAGGTCATGCATTCAAAACATTTGGTTAAGTAAAAGTGCAGAAGTATTAGCATCAAAATATATTGCGAGTGAAAGTACTATTCATGCAGAAAGGCACATTTCACATTAATGCATATTATATTATTAGATTATAGTGACAGATGCATTTTTATGTACATCAGTTTGCAGCTTGTAAAGATGGAGTTCATTTGAATGACCGTGTATGTTTTTTTCATGATCATATCGCCAAGAAGCCTATCACTCTGTCCTCCACGCAGCCCTCGGACTCTCTGATTACTGTATGGTCCACCTTATTCCAGACTATTGTGGGTGTGGTGTATATTTTGTAACCATTCTTTAGTATATCACTTATGTGATGTAAGAATGTTACCCCGATGCTGAACCAACAGCAGGAGTGCTTCAAAGGCTCTGTGCAACTAATTATGGAGACAAACAACAAGAGATTCGACGAATTGACCAGAGAAATACAGGAGATAAAAACGAGTTTGCAGTTTACCCAGCGAGAGGTGGATGTGATAAATGTCTGATATTGGATTAGCATTTGTTGGATATGTGTAAAAATATGTGTGTTGACATATCAACTATTTTATATGCTTGAAAGAATAAATCAAATCAAATCAAATCAAATCAAAACCTACAGGCAGAAACTTAAAGTTGTGAAGCCTGTGGTCAAAGCAGTAGGGAATCAAGGAGACAACTGGAGAAAGCTGAGGCAGAAGGTAAAGTGAGAGATTCTGAAAAATAATCTGCAAATTCATCAAGAGATTGAGATGGAGCGGGCTCACAGAATCGGGAAAAATTCACTTACATCTGTTGGGTCTGCACAGCTTTTCTTTTTCTCTCTCTTTCTCTCTCGCTCCTGACAGGTGCGGTTACCTTGGGTTACGCCTACAGCTGTGTCCATTCAGTAATTAACCTCATACCTTCTTAAACCTTGCTCCGACAGTCAACAAACGCCGGTTCGTTGAGACATATCCTCCATGTTACTTGGCTCCCTGAAAACGACATACCCTACCAGAGTTTGTCTTTCAGCGTAGAATGTAGCCTTTCCTCTTAAAGTTACAACCTGGTAATCTTACCTCACCTCCTGTTTTTTGTGTGTTTATGCTTGTTTCCACACAGAGGCTCCAGTTTTCCAGTTTGTTTTTCTCTGTGACACCAGTGTGTTTGACAGGGAGGACTCACTCACCTGTGCCGATCTGCAAAGCTCTAGACGCCAACCACTCTAGCCCACCTGCCGATCTCCCAGTGGAGCCACCCAGTTGCTCCAGCTGCCTCGTCTCTGCCTCTGTGGTTTTGATTGTTGGTGACTGGACAATAATTGTTATTAAACCCTCTCTTCCTGCCATCACTCGTGTTTGCACCTGAGTTCAGTTCTTCTTTTTGCTGCTCCAGCCCCCTGTTGGAGCAGCAGCCCGAACGACATCAGCTTTTGCACATGTCTGTGCCCACAAAGTCCTTCTGCACACACAACAACAACAAGCCCTGGTTCACAGCAAGACTCAAGCAGCTTCGTTGGCCAAAGAGGAGGCCTACAGAAGTGGAGACAGGATTCTGTACAGCTGGGCCAGGAACACACTGACAAGGGAGATCAGGGCAGCAAAGAGAAGCTACTCTCAAAAGCTGAGGAACCAGCTTTCGATCAATTACCCCTCATCTGTGTGGAGGAGCCAAAAGAACAATCCCCCCTGTTGTGGAGGACCATCAACTAGCAGATGACCTGAATGAGTTTTACTGCAGGTTTGAGAATCAAACCTCCACCATCATTCCAGTCCCCAAGAAACCTAGTGGACTGAACGACTACAGACCTGTCGCCCTGACATCTGTAGTTATAAAGTCCTTTGAAAGACTGGTGTCGGCCCACCTGAAGGACATCGTGGACCCCCTGCTAGACCCCTTGTAGTTTGCCTACGGGCAAACAGGTCAGTGGACGATGCAGTCAACATGGCACTGCATTACGTCCTGCAACACCTTGACTCCCCAGGGACCTATGCACTGGCCCTCTTTGTGGACCTCAGCTCAGCATTCAACACCATCATCATCCTGGACATCCTCCACTCCAAACTGACCCAACTCATTGTGCCTGCCCTCACCTACCAGTGGATTACTAGCTTTCTGACAGACAGGAAACAGCAGGTGATGCTGGGGAAACCACATCCAGCACCTGGACAATCAGCACAGGTGTCCCCCAGGGATGTGTGATCTCCCCTCTGCTGTTCACTCTACATCAATGACTGCATCTCGGACCCCTCTGTCAAGGTCCTAAAGTTTGTAGATTACACTGTAATACCCCCGTTCTTTTACTGGACAGATCTGAATAAGGAAGGAGTCGGTCTTTCTTCATTTTAGTGCTGATTTATTTAAACCACAAATAAAGATTACAGAACACAACCCGGGTGGCTCCCTGCTCCAGACAAGCTGATGGAAGAAAGGCGCTCCCGGAAACACAGAGCCTAATACATTTATTAGTTTCTGGGCTAACCCCTTACACAAAAAGATTACGAAACATCACGAGATGGAGACAGTCTGGTGTCTTTTTCTCTTATCTAGCGCTCCAGCTGCATGGAACCGCTGGCCCTAACAAAATGAAGAATTCCATGTGTGTGTTGTCATGTGGTGCGTAACTAAAACATTCATTCAGACATAATTCTAACACAGGATGAATACAGGAAAACAATTTGTGTCATGGTACACTTTTCAGAATCAACATTGTCTTCTAACCTTGAAGCAAAGCAGACTAGAGCAGACTTTGAATCTTACTAAATTGCATTACTAACACATTAATGTCTAATAATTATCTGACTGATTTACTAATATCTAACAACACAACGGTCATTGGTCTTATCTGAAACAGTGACAAGTCAGCTTACAGACGGGAGGTTGAGCAGCTGCTCCTGGAGCTGAACACTCTCAAAAGAGTGGAGATGACTGGGGGAGGGGAAGGGAGTAAGTTTCAGCAAGAAACAATACAAAGGAATGCCAAGGCTTGTGGTCCACAGCTCCAGAATATTTAACAATTTCTGCCTTTCTCAACCTCATCCCAGCAACAGCCTACTTATAATTCATTAATCAAGTATATATAACTAGAAAATTACATTTTCTGAAG
>NW_018128181.1:445801-454832 GCF_001952655.1 Monopterus albus | reverse complement strand
CTGCTGTCCTTCTGTCTTCTTCTCTGCCTGTCCTGGTCTCCTCAACCATCTTCACCCTGCCCCTGTTTCATTATTATTCATTGACTCTCTTATGTTGTTACTTTGTGTTCTTTTTTCCAGTAAACCACCATTTTTTCACTAGCACCTGGGTCAGCACACTTGAGTCCAACCCCAGTTCTCCCTTCACCCTCCTGGTGAGGGGGACTCGACCATAACAGGTGGTGATGATGTAGCAATGTTGCTCAGAGGTGAAAGCTTGTGACAAGGCTGTGGTTTGAGGAGAGGTAACAGGAAGGGGCAAGAGTTCACTTGGACAGTCAAGTGTTGCCCCATTAGAGGTCTTAGTTTAATAGGGAGGACACACAGTGCAGACCATGGTGCAAGTTTCCATATGATGTGAAGGTCCTCCTTTCTGTCTGGTTTCTCCACTAGGAGGAGTGTTTCTGTTGAATTACAAAAACGGTACCTGCTAATATGCACCAGTGTTTCATGTCAAAAAGCTTAGAGTAAACCCACTAGGGTGCCATTATGCATCCATAAAGGGAAGGAGTTTCTTTCAAATCACAATAATTCTTTGGGGTGTTATCTTTAGCAAGCCTGATTACAGGAAGGTCAGAGGGGTTAGAGATTAATGGTCCATCGCTTAAGGAAGAGGGAAGTGTCTGCGTGCCCTCATCGTGACAGGATATGAAGACGGGGGATTGAAAAGGAGGGTCGAGAGGTTCCAGGGCTCTTTTGGTGGAGGCTGCGGAATGTCCAGACACGAGACAGAAGACCATTTTAGGCTGTACACCTGTTTTGACATGCTTTCTGATTGTAATAGTCCGGTTCATATTAATCTTGTATCTCAGAAAATCAATTTAGTAACTTTTTAAATTTTTTATTAAACCTTTTAAACAAGGGAGAGACCCCATGTCCGGAGGGGAGCAGCTTCTAGGACATAAAGGGATTGTCACTCCTCAGGCTTGATTCTCTGGGTATACTGTGGTCAGCGAGTTCCCAGAGGGAGTAAAGTTGCACTCAGAAGGTCTTGGAGTCTCATATATACATGAAATATTCATATGCCGTCGGGACACCCCTCTGTGTGTGACTGAGCTTGTGTTTACATAACAGGTTTAATTTTATTTTTCTTTAATATGTACTGAATATCAGTCTGCATAGAATTGGATACACCCACACTGCACACTTTCACATACAACTTAATTTAATAATCTCTTTGTCATGTCTGTTGTCTCATCTTTTATGTCCTTTATCCTGTAAATGGTATTTTGTGTTGCAATTAAAAAACAAAAAGACCACTTTTAAACATGGTAAAAGCAACAAACCTGTTGTGTGATGTTTGGAGCTTTTGGAGTGAGCTTGTAGTATTCACCAGTCACTCAGTGAGAGGCCTTTCACTTCCTGAACATCCCACATCATCGAGCCAGATTTGGCCAGTTATTTGACCAAAGTATGAGCCATGAGCACTCAGTGCTGTACCACGGCCCAATCGTTTGCAAACAACCTGAGACAAAGGATGCGCTGTATAATTGTACGTCTTCAGTGGCAACACAGAAGATAGAAAACTGAATTAAATGCAGAACCACCACACAATATTTTCTCCCGCAAAAACACTTCCTCCTTTCTGGTGTTTTATGAAGTGAGCCTAAGTATTTTTCAGGCTATAGAAAGCAGTGGACAGCTGTTAAAATCAAGCCATGCATCAATCACCTACACAGCATAGGTGTGTAGTTTGGTGCTTGTTGGAGACCACAGTTAAAGTGAACGCAGTATATTTTTGCAGAGCTTGGTGCTGCAGTTAGCACTGCTTCCTCATACTACAGCAAGACGGTTGTGGGTTTGAACCTGCTGGCTGATGATGCTCTATATTAAAATATGAGTGGAGTCAGATTTTCTGTGCTTGCTTGATCAAGGTCTGGCCATTCATAAGCTTTTCACAGCAAATTTAAACTGGTGACAAATGTGTGATTTCAGCTGAAATAATAGGTTACCATACCAAGTAGTATTATCATAATGTTTGACAGTTAAGGTTAAAAAAAAGCATTAATTTCGGTTCAACTCCACAAGTTACAGCCTTTGTTGTAGTTTGGAGCACATTGTGTTTGAAAGGGTAAGGTTCAGTATGACGGGTGGTGGTCGACAGAACAGTCACTTCTCAGGTGCAGGCTTTATTAATTCCAGTCTTACCAGTCATACACAGCACGTATGTACAGTATAGTGGACCCAGGACCAAAGACTGTATCCTAATACTTATAGTGTTCTTTCCTACTTTATGGAGCGCCTCTCTAACTTGACTGGACAGCTAATAGCCCTTATCCATCAGCCCACTTTTACTGTGCAGAGCTGGGCAGGCATGCGTTGGCCTCCATTTCCATGTGTTTCTAAGGACATGTTCAGACTGAGTTTCAAAGGTGTGAAAAACACCTGGGGGTACAGCATGGGGGAGGAAGGCCAGGTCACTGTTTTCTTTCCCTTAACTGCATCACTGGACTGCTGAAAGCCTCTTAGACAAGTTCCCTTCTCAGGGTCTGGGAGCTGTTTAGGAGGGGAACACACCACACATTGGATCAGGTCTCTTCTGTCAAAGTCAGGGGCTGACCCCGAGCTGTTACTTACTCCCAACAATCAACTATTAAGTCACGACATGTTACTAGAGGTCGTGTGAGAATGTTTTTAGCTACACACCACTTAATCAACAGACACACACACACACATTGATTTGCTTCATCTTTCGACTACTGCTATGGCCAGCTGCAAAGCTGGCAACAGAGACGTCTCGGTTGACGTTTCTGTGTAGTATGGGGCTAGCCCAACCGAAGGGATATAATGTATAGGCCTGGTGGGTTCAGGGTCTTTCATCTTACATCTGCCTGTGTGCAGGTTGGAGGTGCAAGATACCTGAGCGTGTAATGTTAATTTTACCTGTGATCCTTTGAATAAATAGACTAGAATTGAACCTGGAGCGCTTTGTGTTCACAGTGTACAGATTAAGCGAGCCTCATCACGGACTTGAAACAAAGTGAACTGAAACCATCTCCACAGGGGGTCTCAGTGCAGTATGTTTCACAGGGGTCAGAGTTCATTTGAGTGTTCACATTTACACAAGAAAAGCTGACTAATCGCTCCGAGTTCGTTTTGAGGGCTGAAAGGAACCAAGTGGGAAAACACGCCAACTGTTCCAGCCACACTTCTCCACCTCCATGGTTAATTTGTGTAATTCAGTTTCTTCTTCTCATAAGCTGTATCTACAGTGTCCTCCCAGGGAACCATAAACTAATAAATAATGTACACAGTCCACTGTGCTTCTGACCACAACTAAAGGTCTGGTCTGAGTTTAGGGCTGATTAACTCCTCAGGAACTATGAGCTGATTCTCTAAAACTACTTTGATTTGTCACCCTCTCCCTGCCTTTATCTGGCCTACACCCTGCTTGTTCAAAATGACTTGCTTCATGCCTTTTTCCCTCACGATCCTCACGGACATGACATCTTTTTGTTTCTTCTTGTGCTCTAGATTTTGGGTCTAAGCGCATAATTTCAATAGATTCTGCTAAACATTTCAATTCATATCTCCAGCTTTGTTTGTCCTTGAGGCAGGCTTGTAATAGATTATTACTTGGGTGCTGCAGCATTAAAAACAAATAACAGAACATGAAAGAGGAAGTCTTCCAGTAGAGGCAACTAGTGTGAAGTTTTTCCTCTGCAAAACACGACTTTTAGTTTTCTAGTTGATCAGCGATAAGAGACACAGACTTATTCAACCTTCATCTGAACCATGAGGGGCAAACAGAGAAACCTTCACATTTTGACCCTTGGTAAGACATTTTTCTGAAATGTATTTGGTGTTCCTTTCTTGTGTACAGATAGTATACATAGGCAGGAGGTCTCGGAGTATTTTGTTTACACTTCCATCACTCCAGTTTAATACAAAAACAGTGAGAATGTTCTTTTTAGCACTTTCCAGATTTCTGAATGCAATGAGCATTTCTTATCCTGTAGTCTTTCTTTTGATATCATCACCTATTGCAGGTAAATCCATTCTACTGTGTCACATAAAATCTTTTTAGTTTTAAGCAAAATGTTTGTGTCATGTGTCTGACAGCTGCTCGTATCAGATTAGCTGGGTCTAGTTACACTGCGTGCTCTGGAAGAGTTGAAATCCTTTACAACAACACCGGGGGAACAGTCTGTGATGATGACTGGGACCTGAATGGTGTTGCGGTGGTTTGCAGACAGTTGGGCTGTGGTACAGCACTGAAGGCCACAGTACAGGCCCATTTGGGACACATGACTGTGGACATGGTGAGGATGCTGGTGTGATCTGTTCAGGTGAGCACATTTTTGGATCAGATGTAAAAGTACAGAAAATCATATATAGCTTGGTATGGTAACCATACTCTGCAAGGTGCTTTCAGATTTGATTAAAGCTTAAACTACAAATGTAAAATATATACAAATACTCTAATCTCAGACAGCTGATCAGTACTGAAACTACTGTATTAGACTCAGGACTGGGGTGGCGGAGGGATACGGATCTTGGGGAAAACAATAGAATTGTATCAGATCGTCACTCTGTCTGCTTGTACCCTAGGTCAAAGCTCAAGCTAGGGGAGGACCCAAATGCAGACACAAACTGATGCTATGTAACTACTCCAGTTTAATATGAACTAACATGAAACAAAAAGACAAATATATCAACTAAAAGAGCTCAACCTGACAAAACCAACATCTAAAGAAAACTAACTAAACAGCACCATCAGGGAAAAATACAGTGAAACTGACAACACATGTAACAAGACTACTAAACCAAAGGAGACAAAGATCACAACAAACCAAAAACCGAAGGTAGTAAGCAAAGCCCAAATCAACAAAGTCCATGGACGATGCACAAGAGGGAGAGTCCAAGAAATTACATGTAGGCTACATAATAATGTCTATAGCATATCCATGAAGGATTACTGAATGTGGACCTGTCTATTAGGTTTTAATGTGTCTATATTCATTTACTGAAAATGAAAATGAAAATGAACATCAACTTTTGCCTGACTTTCAAAAACACATTCCATTTCTGTCCTGTGTTTCCATCCTAGGTGTCAGATTAGCTGGGTCCACTCGATGCTCTGGAAGAGTTGAAATCCTTCACAGCAACACCTGGGGCACAGTCTGTGATGATAACTGGGACCTAAATGATGCTGAGGTGGTTTTCAGAGAATTGGGCTGTAGTACAGTGCTGAGTGTTACTCCCAAAGCTCTGTTTGGTCAAGGAACTGACCCAATCTGGCTTGATGGTGTGAACTGCTCAGGACAAGAAAAGTCTCTAAGTGAGTGTCGGCATGAGGATTTGGGGCACACAACTGTAAACACGATGCTGCTGTGGTCTGTTCAGGTGAGATGAATCTTGAATCTCTTACTGTAGCTTATATATGCTGCAAAGTCAATTTGCAATAATAAGACACTGGGTGACAGTATGAGGGGTCCAGTGCTGACATTTGTGTACTAGGAGGCAGCACAGTTTGCATATGCATTTTTGAATCCTCTGTCTTTAATAAAAAAGCTTTGCTGACAAAATATTCACTAAGTCTGCACAATAATTAGCTGACGTTGGGTAAAGCTAAGCATTTCCCTGAAATCCCCAAATATAGGAAGTGTGTTTTTCATTTTTAATAATGTCTCATATCTATAAAAAGCATATATAAAGGAATTCTTCTCTGTAAACTTGTATATGAAATATCAAATCCTGACCTCTTAACCTCTTTACTGGTTGTATTTTGTTTTGTTTTGTTTTACAGTGAGCCTGCCAAAGCCCAGCATCTCCATGAGTCCTGCTGATGAGGTTACCTGGGGTCAGGATGTCAGCTTCACTTGTTCCAATTCAGCTGAGCTCCAAAGTATTCTGAAGAAAACTTCAAGCTCGTTCAATAAGACTCAAATGTCACATTCCAACTCTGCTGCCTTCAGTATCCCCACGGTGGACTTTGATAAAGAGGGATCGTACCAGTGTCAGTATGAGAAAATAATTTCAGGTCAAACTTTCAGCTCCCACCTAAGTGACTCTGTCAAACTCTCTGTTACTGGTATGTAAAAAAGGTTTCTTGAACTTGATGTTTCATTCACATGAAGAAGTCACAATAAGTATAGCCCAGCTCAAATGGCCAGAAAACATGACTTCAGATAAATTAGTCTTGCTGTGTTGGGTAACTACACAATTGTTTGCTAACATACTTGCCCTATTAATTTTTCTATTGCCCCCAAATTGCCAAAAGAAGATTTATGCCGGTTTAAAGCTTGGAGAAAAAGTAGGATGCCAAAGTTCTGGTTTCTTATAAAGTTAGAAAATAGACAATTAATTTTCAAAGTATTAAAATTATACAGTGTACATTAGTAAAGGGTGTCAACTTGTGTAATACGTTCATCAAGATCTGACATGTGATTTAGTGTTTCCTTTTTCTTTTTTAGCAGTGTATATACCTTGCTTACACTGTTTTCTTTTTGTTACCCAGTGAGACTGCCACAGCCCAGCATCTCCCTGACGTCTTCTAATGGAGGGCTGGTCCTGAGTCCTGCAGAGGTCACCAGGGGTTACAGCTTTGTCATCACCTGCTCCATAAACTGCAGCTATCCTGATGGCCGTTTCTTTCTCATCTTCTCTGGCTCCAACATCATCAGCACCAAGTCAGCAGTCAACCACTCAGCCTCCTTTGACTTCCCTGTAGCAGAGTATGAACACCAGGGCAACTACAGCTGTGTGTACGGAGTCACACTGTCTGCACAGAGATTCAATTCCACTGAGACAACACCAATTGCTATCAATGTTAAAGGTAAGTACACTGTATAATTTAAGAATTTTTACATTTTATCTAATAAATGAATAAAACAGACTGTAGTCTATTTAACATGACAGTGGTGCTCTAAACCCATGTACAAGGCAAACTGTCATCATAAATCACATCATATGTTTCACGTTGATTTGGTGCAAATCAACGTGCCAACAGGTGCAGTGGAGAGGCAAAAGCAAGACAACCCCCCAAACAGGAATGATTTTCCATGTGATGGCCACAGATAAATGTTCTCTCCTTGTCCTTCCTGACTGGTTCTTCTCAGTTTTTGTGTTTTGCTAGTGTCCTTGTCACTACTGGTAGAATGAGGCAGTACCTGCAGCCCAGTCAAGTTGCACAGGTCGTCCAGTTACTCCAAGATGGCACATCCATACATGTAGTCACAAGAATGTTTGCTGTGTCTCCCAGCACAGTCTCGAGAGCATGGAGGAGATACCAGGAGACCGGCTGTTACACCAGCTGCAAACATTATTCAGGAATGGTTTGAGGAACATGACAAAGAGTTTTGGTGGCACAAGAAGACCTACAGAATATGAAGTTGGTGGGTTTAATGTTGTGGCTGATTGGTGTAAATTGTAATGTCTGTTGGTAAACTTTACAATGTACGAGATACTGGAGTAATATGGTTAACCTGTTAGACTAAAGAGGGAAGCACGGCAGACCAACTAAGGAGGTACGATACATTGCCTGCATCACTGCTTTGGTGTGCAAGCCTTTGGCCAAGTGACAGTCTCAGAACAGTAACTGCTGTGTGTTATCCCAAGGAATATTGGAAGGTCCAGGATGTCAAGGTCTGAGAAAAAAG
Organism: Monopterus albus; assembly: GCF_001952655.1. Taxonomy (NCBI): domain Eukaryota; kingdom Metazoa; phylum Chordata; class Actinopteri; order Synbranchiformes; family Synbranchidae; genus Monopterus; species Monopterus albus. The sequence continues at coordinate 447,192 of NW_018128181.1, read as the reverse complement.
AAACAACAAGCCGCTGCCATGGCCTTCAAAGCTACTAAGTTCCTGTTCTTCTACCACCTCCCCTTCACAGACTGATTACCCTCTTATGCAGTTAGACTTAAAGTACCTTCTTAGTTGTTTTAATATTTGGTGCTATTAGAGACTTTTATTCATTTTATCCTCCAGCTTTAGTTGATCTGTGCAGCCTCAGTAATTTTATCACCTTTTTATTATTAAATGTTGTTTTGAAACATTACATGTGGTTTGGTTTTTGGATTCTCATCCTGCTCTGAACTGATCAAAAGTATCCTGTGAGAGTGTAGAATCCATCATGCCTGATACTTTCAATGCTCGCATCTTTACACTAGCAGTTTGGAGGTTCATTTGTAACCCCTGTAATGGTACAATTAACAGCAACATACAGGTTGTCTGAACTATTTAGTATTTTCATATTAACAATGGAAAATAATAGTGTGCAATATGACAGTGGGTTCTCATAGCAACAACCCTTAAACACAGCCACACACTGGAGTATTAGAGTTACTCATGGAGTTAGGCACAATAGGTCCTGTCTGACGATCACATTGGCCGTAGTATTCAGGTCTTTAGTTTATTCTTGAGTGCATCGGTTGTCACTCAGTGACAGCCCTCTATGGCTTTCTTGTTGTTTTTACATGTCCTGCTGCAAATCTAGGACTGGCCCAAAATGCAGACTAATGAGGGAGACAGATTGCCAAAGTAAATTAAACAAGGCTTACTTATTGTATAGCCCAGGCAGACAAAACTGACTGATTCTGCCTCTGGTTTTCCTCAGAGTCCAAATCCTAGTAAAAAAAATAAAGTAACAAACAAAAAACCAAACAAACAAAACAAAAAAACAGACAAACAAAAACACACAAACAAAACACCAATAAAAAAATAAAAAATAAAAAAACACCAAAAATCAGCCCAGGCCAAGCAAATAAGCCAGAAGCGTAAGACTAGAGGCAAAAATCCAGCAGAGCCATTTGTCCATAGCCAGTGTCAGTATCTAGTAGGCAATTGTAAAATGATGGCTGGGGTCATACATGCAAAATGGCAGAATCACAGTGAGGCAGACGGAATGGTACAAAATTATAGCATATGAAAACAAGGCAGTATGGACAATTACTGTACAACAACTCCACTAACCTTCCACTATTCAGACAGAGGCCAAGCTGAGTAATTTGAAAAATGAGAAGTTAAATCTGAGAGGGACAAGGGTAAAACACAGTCTATAATCCAAGTGAGGGGGTCAGAGTCTAAAAAAAAAGGATAAACCAAACACGGGGTCCCAAATCCAAGCAAGGTCCAAAGCAGGTAAATAAATTAGAACATGTAAACACAAGGTAAACTAAGAACAAGAAGGCTGGAACATTTACGCTACTGAAGCT